>NW_027187419.1:30975639-30995467 GCF_028583685.1 Petaurus breviceps papuanus | reverse complement strand
TTCCTGGTCTCCCTTAATACTTGTACCTTCCCTTTGTGGTTATCTCTAATTGATCCTGTATACAGCCTGTTTGCACATAGTTGATTGTATGCTGTCTTCCCCATTAGACTGTGAACTGCTTGAAGGCAGAGGTTTTATTTTTTGCCTTTTTTTTTGTATCCTCATGGTTTAGCGTAGTTCCTGGCACATAGTGGGCACTTAATAAATGCTTGTTGAATGACTGATTGCTTATCCTCTTCTATGGATCTTATTTTCACTGAGAATCCCTTCTATCCATTATTTATTGTTCTGTGTGATTTTTTTTGTCCATACCCTTCTATAGTTCCTCATTAGAAGATGTGCCTGATATGCTGGAAGCCTTCCTCTGATACTTTTACTATTACATGGCCACCAGTGCTGCACTCACCACATGTTGGTTGGCCCACTTCTTTTTCTAGTCCTACACATCCTTGGTGATATCTCCTATGCCAGTCCTTACATGCAAATCATAGTTGGCAATATGGTGCAGCCTATATGCTTCCACCACATGTCTTACTGTTGCTCTTTAGGTCAGCTTCAATTGTGATTCTTCTGAGATTGTGATGCTCCATTCAGTTCAATAAGAAGCGTTTGTTAAACACCCACTGTGTGCCAGGTACCTGAAATACAAAGACAAAAATAAAATAGTCCCTGACCTCAAGGACCTTGCATTCTACTGGTGAGAAGCAACATGTGAACAAATAAGTAAAAACATATATAACAAGAAAGAAAGCACAAAGTAATTTTTTTGGGGGGGAGGGAAGGAATCTCAAACAACTGGGGAGATCTAGAAAGGTGGTAAAGAGGGCAGCATTTGAATTGAGCCTTGAAGGGAGCTGGAAACTCTAAGAGGAGGGGGAAAATTCCACACTTGGGGCACTCAGAGAGGGCAAATGAAATGTTATTTATATGGAAGAGGGAGTGCAATGTTGTGAAGCCAAGAAGGAGGAGCTTTCCAGAGGACTGCTGCTATGAACTGCTTTCAAGGTTCTGGTTATACAGTATCGTAAACTCTCTATTTATTCAGTAACAAACTAAGACAAAACATTCAAAGAAAATCAATTCACAATGTTGCAACTTATCACTAAAATAGTCACATAGTTTTCACCAAAGTTGTCACGTAGTTTTAAGGAAAGTACATTCATTTCCTCAATCACAAAGTCCTTAGTTCAATCACACAGTACAAAAGTCAAAGTCCTCCACCCATGGAGTGCAATTAAGTTGCAATATCATCAGTCACTACTCAGGACCCTCTTAAGGGGCAGTGGAAAGTATAAAGGTCATCTACTCCTAGGTCACAAGTAAGTTACAATTTCATCAGTCAGCATTAAATATTGAAGGAGAGGTCTTTTCATCTTTACTCAAGGCAGGCTCTCAGCTTCCATGGTTCCTCTTCCATGGTCCCAGCTCCTGCCCAAATCTAACTAACTACCACCTGAGTCCAAAGGCAGAGAGCTCCCAGTTCCTTGTCCAGCTCTCCATGCAGTTCCTGCTCCACATTGAAGCTCACAGTGTCCAGTCCACCTCCAGTCCTTCACAGTTTCTGTTCCTGGGAAGAGAAAACTTAACAGAGCCACAACAATATCTGCACACATCAAGCTTAGCAGAATTGCAACAATATTCACACACATGGTCGGCATTATCATCTCAATTCACTTTCTGCCTGTGAAATAAACATAGACCCAAAACAGACAAAGTACCAACACCACTGTCATGCTTCCTCTGGCAGCTCTGGCTGGCCCTTGGAAGTCTTCAGCAGCTCTGGGTTGTTCTCAGAAGCTCTCAGCAGGAGTTTGGCTGGCTCTCAGAAGAAACTCCACCACCACAAGTTCTGTTCTCAAAATCAAAATCACTTTCTCCAGCCTGGGCCTCTCCATCTCAGCCCCCATGTGGCTTACTCCAAGAAGTTCTGTCTCAGTTCTCAGTTCTCGTTTCTCTTCTCAGTTCTTCTCAATTCTCAGTTCAGTCTTCAGTCCAGCAGTAGCAGCCCAGCCTCCAGATGCTTGCTGAGAGAAATTCTGGCCTCTCTCAGCTTGGGCTTTTCCTTATATAAGGTATTAATTCCTCCCTGTTTTCCCCCTTCCTGTTACAACAGGAAGTTCCTCCCAGTGTGGGATCCACAAGTTCAGGATCATAGTACTTGATACAATCACACTTGAAACAAGGTGCTAAGTGCTTGCCAATACAAGGGGATCTTCAAATTACATTACTATTACAAATGTAAAATTGCAAAAGGGAGTAATATGCAATTAATCATACTGGAAAGACAGATTGGAGCCAAACATGAAAAACTTTAAATGCCAAACAGAGGATTTTGCATTTTTTTTTTTCTGGAGACAATAGGGAGTCACTATAACTTCTTGAGTACAAGGATGACAAGGTTACATTTTATACTTTAGGAATATAAACTTGGCAACTGGGCAGAGGATGGAGAGGAGAGACACTGGAAGCAGGGAGATCAATTAAGAGGCCATTGGACTAGTCCAGAAGAGTGGTGATGAAAGCCTGAATTGGCCACATAGCATTATCACAAGAATCTTATTGTTATAAAAATGGACTCAGTGCTATTTCTACTTTCTCCTATAACATATTGTATACTGAGGTGTAGTGGTAAGTGCCACCATTTGTCATTGATGAGGAGACTAGCTTGCTATAGAAATGCATTTTGTGTCTGTTGTCCTCCCAGTTTCATCTAAAAATGTTATTATTTGTATGAACTGACTTATTGGGTCTCATGCCAAGCTTTCTACAGGTTCATTTTCCCCTCCATGGCTTTTTGCTTTTCATAACATGATACTGCTTGCAAACTTCCACCATTCTCTCTTTTAATGTTTTCCAAATGAGCCTGTTTTCTAAACCTGTGTTTTGCTTGGCACCATATTTGTTGGCTAAGTGATTTCTGATCTCTCTTTTAAAAAATGCTTATTATACCTATTATTTGAAATTAGATTTCTGTTAATAAATATCAATAATCGGGGGTGGCTGGGTGGCACAGTGAGTAAAGTGCTGGCCCTGGAGTTGGGAGGACCTGAGCTCGGTTCTGGCCTCAGACACTTAACACCCACACATAAAAAAACTAGCCCTGTAACCTTGGACAAGTTACTTAACCCCAATTGCCCTCCAAAAGGCAAAAAAAAAAAATCAACAATCAATGTCAATGTCTTTACTTTAAATTGTTCCCAATTTTTTAATCAAAAGAGCAGGTTAGGACTATTGCAGTTGTATATGGTGTCATCCCTGTTCTTCTCCCCTTCCTCCTTCTAACTTGCTATTATTGATTGTGACTCTTGCTCAAACCAAGGTCAAAGAACTCCACACAGATAGCTGATTCAGAAATGACTCTCACACTAGTAACCATTTGTTTCCTTTCAGTTAAAATGTAGTTAGTGTATTTCTTGGCACTTATGTCTAACACCTCTAATTCATTTTTGAAGAAAGCATTTGTGTTATACAGTTTCAAAGCTTTTGAGTAATCAATAACCCTTTGACCTTTGTCATTGCTTAATCCTGGACCCCTCCTGTAATCTGTGATGCAGTCAAACTAGCCTTGTCTCTATTATACACATAAACACATACACATACAACCTGTACACACATATATATGCACACACATGAATATGCATGTGCACACACATACACATTCACATACACACCACTCCATCTCATGCCTGTTTGTCCTTGCACTGTCTGTTTCCCTGCATGAAATACACTCACTTCTTCCCTTTACCTCATAGAGTCCCATGAAACCTATTCTGATCTTTTTGGGCACTGGTGCCTTCCTTCCCAAAATTTCCTATATTTAAATGCATTGTACACATTTGTGTAGGAAGGATTATCAGTACTCTCTCTCCTTGAACCAGAGAAGTTAACTCTCCCTCTTTGGGATTCTAGAGGTACCCTGAGAGGTTGGAGTGTCTCTTCTTTAATATTATCAGCTTGAGCCTGATTAATTGTTTTCTCTTTATTATAGTCATTAGTGAGAGTCTTAATTTCATCCATCCAGTTAACAACAATTAACTTTTATAAAGGGATATTTACTTCCAAGTCATATCAAGAATAAAAATGCAAACATGGTCTTGAACACCTCAGGTACACATTACCCCATAAATCACCCCAGTCTTTGGGGAGAGAGGGATCAGACAGCACCATTTCTACTTAGCTTTGGGTCCATCAAGTTCAAGCCCCACCTGCTCCCCTCATTTTTTGAGCCTAGTGTCAGTCCCTCAGGGCAGTTATAAGCTAATTTCTGCTTGGTAGCCATACCAACAACTGCTTATGTGCCACTGAGGAAATTCCTCATTGTTGTCACCTTGTAAGGGTCAGGCATCCCTTGAAATTCTTCCTTTATGTCTCATTGTCCCCCCATTTTCCAATGGAACAGAGTAGGTCAGGTGAACACAGTCAGGATAAAACATAGAGATAAAAAATAGAGAAGGACTGTGATATTTGTGATGATTTCAACATATCTTTTCCCTTAACTCCACCCTCTCCCCAAACAAGTAAACAAACAAACTTCCCTATTATGGTTGAGGGTACCACTACCAACCTTTGGTCACTAAAGCTCATAATATTGGTGTCACCTTTGACTCCTAACACTTTTCATCCCAAATAGGTAATCAGTTGCCAAATCTTATCATGTCTACCTAAACAGCATCTTTTACATCTTCTCTTCACTTACGTAGTTACCACCCTAGTTCAGGCCCTTATCTCCTCTGGTCTGGACTATTGCAAAAGCCTTCTAAATTGGTTCACTTGTCTCACTTCTCCCATCCTCAACCCATCCTCTAACGAGTGGCCAAAGTGATTTTTCTAAAGTGTAGATTTGTCTATGTTAGCCTCCCCCCTACACCACCTCAAAATCCTTATTGGCTCTAAGATCAAATAGGATTTCATCTTTGGTTCATCCGTTTAAAATTTATATTTTTTTGGTTTCATAACATGCATAATAATACAGTTGTTACATATGTACAATTTATAAATAAATATGCACATTTTGGGAGTATGTGTCCAGTAGTTTTTTTTATAAATAGGGGAGGAAAAAAAGAATAGGGAAGGGAGAGGGAAAGTGAATGAAAAGGAGAGGATGGGAAGAGAATAGGGAGGAGAACAAATGAAGAAGACAGGGACAGAGATAGGGAAGGAGTAGAGAAACAAAATTCTCATAATCGTGAGGCAGCCTTGTAATGCTCTGAAATGAGTAATACACAGGTGACTCACATGACTTGTGCTACTGGCTTTCTGTGGGATAACTCTGCAGACATAAGCTGAGTATCCATTATCATCTTAAGCCCACCAGTCCCTAGTATTTCTTGAACAGCCACTGTGCAGAGCTGTACAGAGCTGAAGTGTGATACAGAACTGAGTGCCTATTTGTTGATGGTGGGGCTCTGGGATCCACCCCAAACCCATGAAGAAGCACCGAGTGCTACCCACAATGATGCAGATGGATATCGAGAAGCTTTTCAGACTTAGATACTCAGCGCTCTAGCAAGAGTCTAAGTGACAGGCCTGTCGAGATAAACTCTTCTAGGAATGCATGGCCTATTTTTGGAGTCCTCCTGGAATTCGGTGTGATCGACTACTCTGTTGAATAGAAATCTTGTCATACAAAAATTTGGTGGTGATGGTATTGGATGAGATGAAATTTGACCTGTATTATATGGGAAATCCAGTTCTCCCAGAGAACGGGTAGTATTGACATTATTCTACTCCTCTCTGGTCAGGTGGAATAGGAGGTCTCTTAGAATTATCTGAGAGTTACCAGGATAACTTTTCTTTGACAGAGGGCCTGAATTCCAGTAGGTCATTTCTTCTGGTTAAGGAATTGCTTCTTAGTATCCTTTTTTTTTTTTTTTTTTTAAGCAGTCAGGGGTAAGTAACTTGCTCAAGGTTACACGGCCAGTTATTTCTGGGTGTGGTGCTGAGTGTCTGAGCCCGGATTTGATCTCCAGGTCGTTCTGACACTGGAGCCGGTGCTCTTACTCGCTGAGCCACCTGGCTTCCCCTAAGCAATTGGGGTTAAGTAACTTGCTCAAGGTTACACGGCCAGGTGTTTCTGGGTGGGTGCTAAGTGTCTGAGCCCCGGACTCGATCTCCAGGTCGTTCTGACACTGGAGCCGGTGCTCTTACTCGCTGTGCTACCTGTCTGCCCCTAGTATCCTTTTTTTTAAATGAAAGACTGGAAAAGGCTTTGAGCACTAACCCCTCTCATTTCCACTCAATTGTCCGTCTTTTTCTCCACTTTTCTTTATCTGTCTTTCTCTCTGTCTTTCTCTCTATCTCAATCTCTTTCTCTCCCCTTCTCTGTCATTCAGCCTAGCCGGAATTGGTTTCTTTGCTGACTCCTGTCTTAGACAAGGTCCAAAAAATGCTTTCCCCCTTAATTCAACCAAGACCCAACAAAAGAGTTGAGAAGTTTTACTGAGAATTTAAGACAAAAAAGTAAAACTAAAGTCACATAATGGGCAGAAGTGTCAGGCTATTAAGTATAAGTAACACAACAACAACAACCACAACTACACCAGCTAACATTTTTATAGGGTTTAGAGTTTGCAGAGACCTTCTTCCTGGACATATTCTGGCCTTCTTTCAGAAGTCCTATTGCTTCACTCCTAGCTATTATATTTCTTTTTCTAAGTCAATGGTCTGGAGCAGTATTATAAATAAAGACACCTTCTGCCATAGGGCCTGGCCACTTTGGTCTTTCCATTGGGATAAGGTCTTGCTTCTTTGGGATCCTCTCTTAAAATGGAGCTAGATAAAGCTACCCTTAGGCAAGCTACCAGTGCCTGGTGTCCATGCCAATCCTAAATTTAACCTAACTGCCCCTTCTCATGTGTTCTATAGCATTTCTCTCCCAGAACTCAAGACTAGCTCATTGAGAAGATTTCCTCAAGGGTGATTGCTCTACAAGGGTAGTTCATTAAGCTGTAATCATTTATTCATGCTTTAGTATCAATAGTTTATCAGCCTCTTCCCTGAGAGAGTGCTCTGGAGGCCAGAGCACTCAGGCCATTTTTATATTTTATATATAAATTTTGTATTTTTTTTGGCAGAGGAGGGAGATGGATTTCCTGGGCTTCATACCTTTGCTCAGGTCCTACAGCATTACTGTCTATTTTCATTAATGGATCATGAACATTTATATTGATTGGGGACGTGCTTGGGTCAGCTCTAACCAGCCCCTCATTGTTTAATTTTCAGTGCAACCATTTACATCTAAGAAGTTGGCAATGGCTACAAATTAAGGCTTGGTTTATTGTTTTGTTGATTATCTGGACTTAAGAGACTGTTAATAATACAGAATAAACTTTAAAATGTGTATGTATGCATCCTCTTCCCTTCCCTCGATTGTTAAGCAATTCTTACCATACCCCATCTCTGTTTTCAGTTGTAGTGAGACTCTGGACTTACTCTTCCAGTCCACCTGTATATTAGGGGAAGAGAGAAGGGAAATAAGTATTTATATAACACCTACTATGTGGCAGGGTCTGTGCTAAACCCTTTAAAAATATTTTCTCATTTATCCTCAGAACAATGTTAAGAGGTAGGTACTATTATTATCTCCATTTTCTAGTTGAGGAAACTGAGGCAGACAGGTTAAATGACTTGCCCAGTGTCACACAGCAGTGTCTGAGGCTAGATTTGGATTCAGGTCTTCCTGACTCCAGGTCCAGTGTCTATCCACTATGCCAACATCTATCTCCGTTACAGGCTTTCCTTCTGGGTTCTAGGGATACCCCTGGGAAGCACTGGATTTCTCATCAAGCTATGGGCTCAAGTCCCTGTTCTGGCATGTTTGTTTCCCTGCCCCAACTCGTGTCAATTGCTGTTGTTCATCCTTCTCAAAGAGGATCAATGACATCACAAGGGGGATGTCTTGACTTGGGAGTGACTTAAGTGAGGCAGAGCTGCAGCAGATCCAATTAGTGTCTCCTGACTATATTGATACCATAGATTAGTGTCCCATCAACAGTGTAACTGCTTGATTTCTCATCAGTAGCAGAGAGTTATTATTAATCAATCAGCACCAATTAACCTTTACGATAGGATATTTAATGAAAAGAAATAGTAAGAATGATAGTTCTCCTCAGTAGGGACATACTTTCCCCTCTATCATTTTGGTTCCGAGGAGAATAAGATTCAATCCAATACATTCCAACAAACATTTATTAGGCACTAACTATATACCAGGCACCATGCTAAGTGTTGGGGATGGAATAAATAAAAAGACAGATCCTGTTCTCAAGGAGCATTCAATCAAAAGGAAAACACACAAAAGGAGACAGAAGGGCAGTGGGGAGGGGGAGGGGCTGACACCAGGGGATGTGGGTAGGGAGGCATCTTGTTCCATGGAGTTGAAACCAGACAGGGCAGCTGATACTAAGTGGAGTGAATTGAAAGTCCTGTTCCTGCTCTCTTTAAACGAAGGCATTGGGAGGAGTTTGCTACTTGTAAAGCTACGAAGGAGCAGCTTTCCAGAGGGCTGCTGCTGTGAACAGCTTTTAAGATTCTGATACAGAACTCTATTTATTCAATAACAAATCAGGGCAAAACATTCACAGAAAATCAAGGTATAGCATTCACAATGTTACAACTTATCACAGAAAATCAAAATACAGTATTCACCATGTCACAATTCAACAACTTATCACTAAAATGGCCATATAGTTTTCACCAAAGTGGTCACATAGTTTCAAACAAATTACAATCATTTAGTAACTCAATCATTCAATCATCCTTAAGGAGGATTCTTAAGGGATACAAAATATGAAAGTCAAAGTACTCCACCAATGGAGTGAAATTAAGTTACAACTTTAATAGTCACTACTCAGTACCCTCTTAAGGGGTAGTGGAAAGTACAAAAGACATCCACCCCTAGGTCACAAGTAAATTACAATTTCATCAGTCACTACTCAGACAATTTTATCAGTCACTACTCAGTACCCAGGGAGAGGCCTTTTCATCTTGATTCAAGGCAGGCTTTTAGCTTTCATGGCTCCTCTTCTATGGTCCCAGCTCCGGCCTGAATCTAACCAACTACCACCTGAATTCAAAGGTAGACAGCTCCCAGTTCCTTGTCTAGCTCTCTGTGTAGTTCCTGTTCCATACTGAAGCTCACAGTGTCCAGTCTACCCTAAATTTTTTCAGTCTCTGTTTCTGGGAGGACAAGGCTTAACAAAGCCACAATAACATTCATCCACATTAACAAAGCCACAACAACATTTGTACAAAATACCAGCACCACAGTCATGCTTCCTCAGTTTTCAGCAGCTCCAGCTGGTCCTTGGAAGTCTTCAGCAGCTCCAGCACCACAAGTTTGAGTTTTGCCACCACAAGTCCGAGTTCTGTCAGTTCTCAGTTCTTATTTCTCTTCTCAATTCTCAGTCCAGCAGTAGCAGCCCAGCCTCCAGATGCTGGCTGAGAGAAATATATTCTCTCTCTCTCTCTCTCTTTCTTTCTCAGCAGCTGTTCTGCCTCCATGATGGTTACCCCAAGAAATTCTGACTTTCCCAGCTGGGGCTTTTCCTTATATACATATTAGCTCCTCCCTGTTCTGCCCCTTCCTGGTATATCAGCAACTTCCTCCCAAGGTGTTAACTACTTCTGTGTTAATTAAATAGCTTAAACAAGGCATTAACTTGAAACAAGATGCTAAGTACCTGCTTACTGCCAATACAAAGGTATCTTCAAATTTTATTACTATTACAGTACTTAGCAGAGGTGAGAAGAGATTGAGGAAGGTGGTATCAATCAAGGCTTAAGTAGTTGCTGAAAATATTTGGAGCACCAAATTCTCTGGGGGTATAGCATTGGTGATGATGCCTTTACTTCTGTAGGACCCACAGTGTCTTGGCTGCTGGGTAGATTCACTTCTGGGCTGAGTCAAGCAGGTCATTCCTCAGGACCCCCTTCTTCCTGGACTCAGCTGCTGAATACTCTAATGGCTCTTCTGACCTTTTGAGATCTCATAAACCCTTTGCCAAAGGAAAGAAGATCCAAACAGGAGACAGACCCAGCCAGACATAGAAGGCTGCACACTTAATAGTCTTATGGAACTCAGATGGTCAGTTTTTCATCTTATGGCTAGCAAATAAGAAAAAAAAGAGGTCAGATTCCTTTGTGGGATTCCTTCTGATGCATGCTCATTTTCAGCTCAGCAGCTAATTCAAAGGCTTTCCTTCACCATGCAGAAAATGCACAAGAAAACCTTAGAATACTTGTGCATTGACCCCATTTGGGGTTTTCTTGGGAAAGATACTAGAGTGGTTTGCCATTTCCCTCTCCAGCTCATTTTACAGGTGAGGAAACTGAAGGAAACAGGTTAAGTGAGTTGACCAGGGTCATACAGCTAGTGTCTGAGGTTGGGTATGAACTTTTGAACATGAGTTTTCCTGATTCCAAGCCCAGTGCTCTAACTAGTTGATTTCCTTCTTTGTATTTTAAAATATTCGTGTTTTTTGATTAAGGTCATACTGAACAAGAAAGTAAAAAAAAAAAAAAAGATATCCGTGCATCCTCTGAATAAGGGGCAGGGACCCTCTTTTATACATCATTACACTCTTCCAGAAAGAAGTATGCTCAGCAAACTTCCATTTTGGTTGACAGCATGAACTGATTAGTTCCCACATTATATAATAACTGATGAAGTTTTGGGGAATTCAATTTAAATTTATTGGTAGGCACTGTGCTAGGCTATGATGGTGGTATAGGAACTAGATCTATAATTTCATTGGTTTAAGGAACATCTGATGAGGAACTTCCTCTACCAATGTAAGTCAGCATCATCTCTGTAACTTATAGTTTTAGAGGGCTGCTCAGAATACTGGGAAGTTAAGTGACTTGTGCAGGGTCATACAGCCAATTTGCATCTGAGGCAGGACTTGAACCTAACCTAGATATTCTTGGCTCTGAAGCCCATTCTTTGTCTACTTTTCCTGGACACTTTAAAGATAAAATTAAAAAAAATATAATTGTCTCTGACCTTTATGAGGTTATATTACACACACACAGACACACACATTCACATGTACACATACCCTTTAATTTTTTTAAACACATTATAAAAGTGCTCAGTTGTCCCAGTGATTCTCTAATCAAGGCATTGTACTTAGTCTGTAGTTCTCCATGTCTGAGGGGTGCCATGAGTTAATATTTCATTCTCTGGCAAAGGGGTGGAGAGAAAATCATCAGGAAATCCCTAATAATAACAACTGACATTTCTATGTGCCTGAAGATTTATAAAATGCATTCCCCACAACAACCCTTAGAGGGAAGGCAGTGCAAATTTTGTAACCCCTATTTTACAGATAGCAAAACTGAGGCCAAGAGAGCATAAATGCCTTGTTCTAGGTCACACGGGTAGCAAATAACTGACGGTCCTCAAACCTGGTTGGTGAATTAGGAGGATGCACGTGAAGTATGTGAAGGCTTTCGCTGGAGGAATAGGAGATGAGAACAATCTGTTCCAGTGGTTATGAAGGCGACTGAAGCAGGTACTGTGGAGGCTTAGAGCTTGGTCAGACAGCAAAGACTCCAGGTCATCCACTGCATCCCAGGCCATCGCCAGTCCTCTTGACTTTTGTCTTGTCGCTGGACTTCAGTAACTCTGGAAGAAAGCGTGAAGCTCATGATTTCATGCAACTCTGCCTCACTTAAATCCAGTTCATGCATGAGTCAAGACATCAGTCCCCTTCGAAATGAAGGACAGACAACGACATCTGCAAGTAACAGAAGTCTAGGTCTGCTAGCCTCCAACTCCACATTGTCTCCACTATACCGGGATGCCTCTGGCAGAGGCACAAAGAGAGAACCCTCTAGAGACTGGTGAGTCATGAGCCCGATTTGTAGAGTCAGAGGGAAAGGAGGCCATTACTTAGAAGGAGGCACAGCGTCTGCATTATTTAGCATCAGATTCATTCTGACAGCTCCCTAGAAGATCTATGGCATGGGGGGAGGGAGAAGAAAAAGGTTTTTCTAAGAACTGATCGATGTTCCTGAGTGGGGAGGGTGGGAGTGAGAGGGAGGCAGGACTGCATGGACCCTCGTGGGCTGGAGTAGTTCCCTGTGTGAGGTTGGAGAAATAACAAGGAGTGCAAGCTTCAGGCATGGAGTGGAGTAGAAAAAACAGCAGACTAGGAGTCAGCAAGTTCTAATTTGGCCCTTAATTTCTTGTGTGACCCTGGACTGGTCACTTATGTTCTTGGTTCTTTCTTCTCTCCCTAGTTGGGGGGGAGACATCTAAGAACCTCTGCTCTAAATATGTGTATGGGGATTTTTCTAAGAGCCCATGCGATAAGGTATGAGAGGGTGTTCTGGGAAGTACAAACAGGAGGTTTGAGCATGTCACACCCCTATTTTATTGACTCCAGTGGCTCCCTTTCTTCCAGGATCAAATAAAACATTATCTATTTTGCATTCAAAGCCCCTCATAATGCAGCTTCTGCCTAGATTTCCAGGCTTCTTATGCCTTACTTCATCTGTGAACCAGTACCCATGTCCTGCTTGCTGTTCCTTGAATTTTTCACTGGCTGTCTTCCATGCCTGGACTTCTCTTCCTTTTCATGTCCATCTCTTGCCCTCCCTGACTTCCTTCAAGTTCCAGTTCAAATCCCACCTTCTACAAGAAGCATTTTCCAATTACCCTAAAACTAGTGACTTCCTTTTGTTGATGATCTCCAATTTATCATGTATACATCTTGATTATACTGTTTGTGTATTGTCTTCTCCATTAGACTGAGCCTATCAAGAGTAGAGACTGTTTTTTTTTTTCTGTCCTTATCTAGTCAATGCTTAATAAATGCTTGTTGACTGACTAGTTCCTCAGGGATGCTCTCTGATCCTGGGGGGGGGGGGGGGGGGAGATATGTAATTAGCCAGCTTTCTGGGGACCTGAGTGGTCAGGGAAAGTGGGAGTTGGGGTAAAGGTCCCCAGGAGCTTTAAAGAGCTGAGTCTGTGGATCGATTTTAAGGAGTTTGTGAGCTTGGGTGGGAAACCAATCTTTATTTTCATTAACCTCTAACTGAAATTTATTATTTCCTTCAGTTATTTAAAAATTATGCCGAGAAGGGATTCATAGACTTTGGCACACTGCCAAAGGGATCCATGGCATAAAAAAGGTTAAGAATCTTTGTTACTGGTGTGGTTAGGTGGCGAAGTGAATAGAGCACTGGTCCTGGAGTCAGGAGGACCTGAGTTCAAATCCAACCTCAGACACTTAGCTGTGTGGCCTTGGGCAAGTCACTTAATCCCAACTGCCCTATCTTTCCCCCTCCAAAAAGCAAAAAAAAAAAAAAAAAGAATCTTTGTTACTTGGCTATACCAACTATAGTGTTCTTATCACTGTACTATGCCTTGCCCTCCTTTCTCCCAAGGCCCAGGCTTCAATGAAAACTTCACAAACTTTATCAAGGTTTGAGCCTGTGACCTGCTTGTACTTTAGTAATTTAGACAGAAAATACATAGGCTAAATTACAATTAGATCAAAATTAACCTGGACTATACAGTATGCTGTGGTTTTGATTTTCTAAGTGGTTGTGTAGTTGTTACACAGTTGAATCCTATGAGCAAATTTCAAGTAGCAGTCATAGCACAAAAAAAATGCCCTAATATCAAATGACATGAGTCAGGTACCTAGGTTTGCAGAAGAAAAATTCATTGTGCAGTTGGGATGGATGTTAATGCCTGGAACTCTGGTTTCTAAAGCGTTTGGCTTCCTCTACAATTTAGTGAAACTGCTTTCTTAAAGGTAGGCACTAATCTCCTAATTGCCAAATTAAAAGCCCTTTCCATTGTCCTTATTCTTCTAGACCTTTTTGCAGTTCTTGACACTGGTGATTATTCCCATTTTTTAAACTCTCCCTTTTGCTTCCATTGACATCCCATCTTTATCTCTCCTCTCTCTGTATGTCTCTCCCCTCCCCTCTCTTCCCTTTCTGTTGGTGTTCAGGCATTTTTTCTGGTTGTGTCCAACTCTTTGTGACCCCATCTGGTTTTTTCTTGACAAAGATACTGAAGTGGTTTGCCATTTTCTTCTCTAGCTCATCTTACAGATGAGGAAACTGAGGCAAACAGAGTTAAGTGACTTGCCGAGGGTCACACAGCTTGTGTCTGAGGCCGGATTTTAACTCATCAGGCCCAGCTATCTATCTACTGCCCCACCTAGCTACCAGTACCACATTCTACCTAGTAACATGTTTATTTGTATATGTGCCTTCTTATCCTTACTAGATTGTATAGCACAGTGCTTAGCATATAGTAGGCACTTAATGAATGTTTGCTGATTGATTGCAAATTCCTTGGGAACAAGGCCAGCATCTAGTTATTCATTTTTGTATCCTTCACCATATGTAGAACACTTCACCAACATGGTATAATGTCAGTGTTCAGTGTATAAGTATGTATACTGCTCAGCTCAGCTCAGGATCTCCCTAGCCTAGTACCTTGATTTCACCTGGGATGATTTGGGTGGTCAAGGGTAGACACCTAAGGGCTGGGTCTTTTCTTGGTGTTAATTTCTTTTCTTGTACCCTGCCTTATAGTCCTCTGCAAGTGAAAGGCATAACCACCTTCAATTGTCTCTCTGCCCCAGTTAACTTGGGACCCCTCTCAGGACAAGTGGGAGTTTGGGCAAAGGTCCCCACAAGCTTTAAAGAGCTGAGTCTCAGGAATACACTGAGAAGACTGGGCTCTTGAGTAAAGTCATTGTATGATCATACATGGGGCTCTTCATTTTCCCTGACTATGGGCTGACTCTGCCAATCCTTGTGGACTCTGCCCCACTTTTTAAACTTTTTACTTCTCAGCACACTCCCCACTAACTTAGTCTTCATCTCATGAGGTCACTGTTTTACGTCTAGACAGGCAACCTCTAGAGATGGGAAATAGAGGGAATTTCTCCTAAGGGGGAATGTTCTCTGGTCCCCAAGCATCATGGGAAATGAAATCACGTGGGATTTTTTCCTCATCTATGCCTGAAGGAATAAATGAATCGTTATTATACTGGTAGGTTTGGTTATAGGTTAAAAAAAGCTCTGAGCAGACCACGAAAATCATACCTCCCCATATCTAGATTCCTTCATGATATAATCTTACCATCTAGGACCCAGCTAAAAAGCATTAAGTCAGCAAGTATTTGGCAAGTGCTCAGAACAAAGTGTTAGGAGCTTTGTTAAGGGCTGGGGACACAAAGAAAAGCGGGAAAAACCCAATAAAAAGAGTCTCCGCCCTCCAGATTGTACAATCTAATAAAGCTTTCAGATTCCCACCTAGGCGTTCTCTCACCTTTCTGGATCCACACAAAAGCTCACACGTTTCTGGAAGGGAAGTGTTCAGTCCCCGTCTCAATTAATCTAATCACAAAAGTCTCAGATCCCTCCCTTAATGAATCAATCAAAAGTATAGGCTAGAAGCGATTAAGCCCTTAATTAATTGGATAGTCTAACAGTATTTTGGCCAATGAGCAAAGGCCATCTTGTAATTGGTTGAGGAAGATCAAGTCACACCTCTTGGGTGTGCTCTGAATGGTGATCCAGTGTAATGGTGGAAGAATTCCTGTTTAGAGGTTCCAGTTGGAGCCAAGTCCTTGAGGGGGGTTATTTCAACCTTCAACTCCCCCACCCCAAACATATATACCCATTAGCTATGTCTTTGGAAAGACTAGACCACGGGCAGATAGTGCATCCAATTGGGATCAGGGAGATTGGATCAGTAAGAGACAAGAATCTGGGAGTGATGGTAGACAGCTCCAGGGAGTGTGACCTCTTGTGGTAGAGAGAAGTACTCTTGTTCTGAGATGTACGGTAGGTGTTATTATCATTCCTCATTTTTATTGTTGTTCAGTAGTATTTTAGTTGTATCTGACTCTTTGTGACTCCATTTGGGGTTTTCTTGGCTGTCTAGAGAGGTTTGCCATTTCTTTCTCCAGCTCATTTTTACAGATGAGAAAAACTGGGACAAATAGGTGAAGTGACTTGTCCAGGGTCACACAGCTAGTAAGTATCTGAGGCTGCATTTGAACTCAGGTCTTCCTGACTCCAGGCCAGGAGTTCTAGCCATTGTGCCACCTGGTTGCTCTATATTAGTAATACCTTTTTGCTAAACAGCCCATTAAATCTGCTTGATTTTTAGTGGGAAGCACATAGGTAGGGGCTTGTGAGAGAAATCATTAGAAACCTAGCTCCTTAGTTGTTGAGCCAGGCACCAAGCCTAACCAATGGTAGTGGGAGTTGGGGAAGTAGCTCTAGAGGAAATGCTGCACTCTACCTTGTATTGTATTTGTCTTAGTTCTTGTCTTATTGTCATTGTTAGATTTTTGAGGAAAAATTTGTGTTAATCACAGTATCCCAAAGTGGTCTGGCTGTCTCATGTAATGAATCCTCTATCATTGGAAGTCTGCCAGAGGAGGCTGAATCCTCCCATAGAAAGGCTTTCTTAGTGGGAATTCCTGTTTAGGGACAAGTTATATTTGGTGATCTCTGGGATCTTCTTTAGCCTCGAAAAGATGAGATTTTATGGACTTAAAAACTTTTTTTTTTTTTTTTTTTTGCTTTTTTGGAGGGGGGAAGGTAGGGCAATTGGGGTTAAGTGACCTGCCCAAGGTCACATGGCTAGTTTTGTGTTAAGTGTCTGAAGCTGAATTTGAACTCCGGTCCTCTTGACTCCAGGGTTGCTGCTCTATTCACTGCACCACCTAGCCACCCCGACTTAGTAACATTTCATCGATAGAGAAAACTGGAGATGGCCACATTTTCCTTTTTTTTTTTTTTTAATGAACAGTGAGTCCCTTTTGCCCTTTCTTTTATTTAAAAAAAATCAATGAATTGACTGTGACTTCCATTACATTTGCCTTTCTGTGAGTTCTTTCTTTGTCTGTGGAAGGACATCTGGAATTCACTAGTCACTTAGCCATTTTTCTTATTTCTTTCCAGGTTTTCTTCTCCAAGAAAATCCTGGGAACAGTAAAATATCCCTCTCATGGCTGAATGAATATTTCCCTGTAAGAGCCATTAGATGGCAGCCGAGGACTACAGTCTAGTTCACTGTAGGCCACTAAATGGGGCATGGAATTAAAATCTGGAAGGAAGTTTAGAGATCAGAAGTCATTTGTTTGGTTAGATATATGGCCCCTGTGCCTGCAAACATAGGGAGAGTCACAGAGTGCCCCCTCCCTATCCTCCTCTACTTTCCAGTCTCATTACACATTATTCCCCCTCCTATATTTTGAAATTCAGCCAAAGTGCCCTTCTTTCTCTTCCTTACACTTTTCCATCTCCCATGCTCACAATGCTCTCCCCTCTCTTCTGTGCCTCATAGAATCCCTGCTAAGACTTAGATCAGAAGCCATATTCTATATGAAGCTTTGTCTGGTTGCTGGTGTCCTCTATCCCTAACTCCTTTTTTATTTAACAGCTTTGTATTTAGGGGCTGCTAGGTCACATAGCTGATAGAGTACCAGGCCTGAAAAATTGCCTGAGCAGTCTATTTTTTTCTTCATTATGTGCTTGTTTCCTGCCTGTTAGAATATAAACTCCTTGAGCACAAGGATTGTTTATCCTTTGTATTTCCAGTGGCTAGTAGAGATTATGGCCTGGAAAATAGCAGGTGCTTAGTAAATACTTACTACCAACAAAACCAGACCTTTCTGGTAAGATTGGTCCCCACTGCCAGTAGATGCAAGGCCACTCTCACTTTTATTAGCTCTTAATATGTTAGTAGAAAGAGCACTGGACTTGGTGTCAGGGAACCTAGGCCCATTGTAAAGATGAGAAGACTGAGGTCTGAGAAGTTAAATGACTTATCTAAGGTTACCTGATGATCAAGTGGCAAATTTCAGATTTGAATCTAAGTCTTCTCCCCCTAAGTCTGCTAGGAGTGCTTTGGACTTTTTCTATTCATTCATTCATTCTTTCTTTCTTTCTGACTGTCTCTATATAGATGGTGAAGGACTTAAAGAATAAAATAAACTTTTGTTGTTGAGTTGTTTTTTTTCAGTGGTGTCTGACTCTTCATGACCCCATTTGGGGTTTTGTTGGCAGAGATACTGGAGAGGTTTGCCATTTCCTTCTCTAGCTCATTTGACAGATGAGGAAACAGAGGCAAACGAGATTAAGTGATTTGCCCAGGGTTACACAACTAGTAAGTGTCTGAGACTGGATTTGAACTTGAGTCTTCCTGACTCCAGGCCTAGAACTAGGCCTGTAAGGGTTATGGGATTTAAAGATCTTCCATGCCCCATTAGACTTGTTGACATAGCAGGAAGGGGCGGAGCAAGAGGAAGCAGAAGCCAAGCTAGAGTTCCTGCGGTGGCTAGCAGTGGTGGCAACAGCGGCAGCAGCAGCAGAGGCAGCGGCAGCGGCGAAGCCCTTTTTGAGTGAGCCAGAATTTCTGCTAAGGACTCCTGCTGAGGACTGCCAGGGGCCGGAGCTGCTGGGAGCATGCTTCCAGGACGCTGGGTGGTTGCTGTGAGTGGGGAGAGGAGGACCTTTGCCTGAGGTAGCCTGTTCTGTTTTAAAGGCTTGAGAATGTGGGTGCTTTCTACTTTATCTACCTATGCCAATTTCATAACTACTCTGATGGCTTTCACTTTCTGGTTTTGGGACTCAGTCTTTTGGTATTTTAATAAATTTTCTAGCTTATTCCTCCATATAGCAAGCCTGATATATTTTGTGATGGATAATTACATCAGCATATCTGTAGTTTCCATAGGCATTGTGAATATTGCATTGCTGATACACCACCTAGTTTAGAAAAATATTAATGAATTTTTATATTCCTGGTAGGGTTTCCTTAGCAACCAAACCAGAGATGAAGACTTAACATAGTCTACATTTAATCTAGGAAAGGTTATATTGATAATACAAATTTTATCTCATTTCATCCTTACTACCATGCCATGAAGTAGTATTATTATCTCCATTTTGCAAAGGAAAACCCTTTTTCTTTTCCTACCCTATTAATGTAGAACTTGGCTTAGCCCACCCCAGTTCAGAACTCCCAGGGTCACATGATCTACAAGCCTCAGCCTCCCTGGTAGCAGGGATTATAGCATGTACGACTCAGAACTTTTTTCACTACATCACACTAACAGTAATGTTGCTGCTGCTGGCAACTGGGGCCAATCTTATTATAAAGGCCCAGATTTTATAACAGTGGTTACAAATCTGACACCTTTATCTGAGAGATGGATCACAGGCCCATAGTTCAAGTACCTTGGTCAGGTATGAATCCTGATGGTAAAAGTCAATAAATATTTATTAAGTCAATAAATAAAATAAGCAAAAGTCAATAAATATTTATTAAGTGCCTATTATGAGCCAGACACTGTGCTAAGTGCTGGGTATACAAATAATAGAAAAGATAGCCCCTGCCATCTAGAAGCTTACAATCTAATGAGTCTCATACAGCAAGAAAAAGCTGAGTGTCTCTTACAGTTACTTTATAGAGAAAGAAGATCATCACCTATGCCTTGAGATTTGAGAGTGCCAGGAAGGTTTCGCTTGTCCAATGTACCTCCCTTTGTCCCTGCCCTTGATTTTTGAAATTCTATGTCCTGTGTTAAATTGAAAAATTTCTTGGAAAGGAGGAAAAGTATCAACTGAATATTGTATCAACTGGTGGGTCTCAGACGCTTACTAGATGTGTGTCCTTGAGGAAGTCACTTAACTTCTGTCTACCTTTTTTTATCTGTAAAATGGAAATACCAACAGCATTTACCTCCCAGATTGCCTGGCGCATAACAGGTGCCTAATAAAGACTTATTTCCTCCTTCCTTCCTTCCTTCCTTCCTTCCTACTTTCCTTCCTTCCTTCC
>NW_027187419.1:30900424-30975629 GCF_028583685.1 Petaurus breviceps papuanus | reverse complement strand
TTCCTTCCTTCCTTCCTTCCTTCCTTCCTTCCTTCCTTCCTTCCTTCTTTCCTTCTTTTCTTTCTATGAATTTCAGAACTTCTAATTACCACACGGCATTACATCCAGTCAACTTCTAAGGGTAGCCAAGTATCACTATGGAGATGAAGAAGGCAGATGGCCTGATTCCCAAGAACCTGACATCCCAGGTCCCAAGCCATAAAGGATTTTCTGTAAACAATTCAGTTGTTCTCCCAGAGTCAGTGTGAATGTTTAGCAGTTCTTGACCTACCATGTCCTCTGATGCTTTGGACCCAGGAATTGCTGCTGAGCAGGAATCTGCAAAGCAGACAGCAGAGTAGTCTGAATTAGTGTCATCATCTGATTTGGTCCCTGTAAGAGGATGGCACTGTGTGTCTGTGGGCAATCCACAGAACCTTTTGATCCTCACTTTTTTCATCTGTGAGAAACAGATGTAGTATTGTTACTCACAAGGGGCTTCAGTTCAGTTTAATTAAGCATGATTTTATTAAATACCTACTACATGCTAAGAGTTACAGAGACAATCCAATGCAATAGTCCGTAACCTGAAGGAGCTTATTTTCTTACAAGGAGATAAAATGCAGAAAGAGGTCCCCAGCTCGGCCACTAACTGTGTGCAGGAATTTGGAAAACTCATCTAAGTCTACCTTTAGTTTCTTCATTTGTAAAATAAAGAGGCTAGACTAAGTTCCATTCCAGGTCTGAATCTATGATCCTGAGTATAGACAAAGTAAAGACAAATTAATCATGGGGGAGTGGGGGAGCACTCATGACTGGGGAGAATAAAATGAGATGATGGATGCATGCCATTTTCAACATTTAATGTCAGGTGCTATAATAATTACAATAGGAATAGGATTGTACCTGTGATTTCATTTGTCTATGGAACTTCTAGGTGACAAAACTCCTTTTATCAATGCGGGTTGGCACCTTCTCTGCAGCTATAGTCTAAAGCATTGAGAGGTTCAGTAACTAGCCCAAGACCACACAAACACTATGCGTCAGAGGCAGGCCTTGAACAAAGGCCTTCTTGGTTTCAAGGCCAACTCTCTATCCACGATGCCATGCTGCATCTCAAAAATAATAATCTATTATAATAATTAGCAATAAGAGCAGCTAAAATTTAAATATATCCTCGATCCAGTAATACTAATAATAATTCCTTGAAAGAACTTCCCAATGATAAAAACAAGCTGGAGGTTGTCGAGGACTGAGTTAGGTACTTTTTGTGTAGGATACATTTGAGATTGGAATCCTGAATTCCAGAGGAGGTCCCTTTGCAGTGACCAGAGGTAAATGGAGAAAATGAAAGCATTATCATTGCCAAAATCGCTGACGAAGGTTAGACAGACACAAGATGCCACATTGCATAAACTCTCAAGAGGTCCATTCTGGTAACTATGGTGACTGGCATTCTGTGGCATGCTGACTATGTTGATAAGGCCATTCACCTTCATCCCCTGCATAAAGGAAAACAGTACAGAGGAAAAATAGAATTTCCTCAGGGGTTCTAAAAATATCTGTAAACAAATAGGCAATGTTCTTTCCCTCATTGGAGACATATTTCATCTGTTTGTTTCAGAGGCGCAATTTCCTAGATGCAATGTCATACAAAGGTTGGGATGTGCGAGTTTGAAAGACGGCTAGTATTTGAAAATGAAGCGTCTCTTTTAAGGGGTGGGGTGACTCAACAACAACAACAAAAGGGGAGCAGACATAGTTCTTTCATGTTCAGAAGGCCAATATGGAGTCCATTTTCTTTTTTGTGGGTTTTTTTGGTGTTTTTGTGGGGGGGTTTTGTGTGTGTGTGTGTGTGTGGTTTTGTTTTTTTTTTTGCTTTTTGGAGGGGGAAAGCAGGGCAGCTGGGGTTGTGACTTGCCCAAGGTCACACAGCTAGTTTTGTGTTAAATGTCTGAGGCTGCATTTGAACTCAGGTTCTCCTGACTCCAGGTTCAGTGCTCTAGTCACTGCACCACCTAACCACCCCAGAGTCTATTTTCTTTTTAAGAATGTTTGTTGATATATTTTGTCTTTACATCAACTTTATTTTTAAATATAAGCTCTTCTACCCTACTTAGAGAACTATCCCTAGCTGTTGTTATTGTTGAGTCATTTTTCGCTCATGTACAATCCTTTGTGCCTCATTTCGGATTTTCTTGTCAGAGAGCCTGGAGTGGTTTGCCATTGCCTTCTCCAGCTCATTTTACAGATGAGGAAACTGACATAGACAGGTATAAGTGACTTGCCCAGGGTCACACAGCTAGTAAGTGTCTGAGGCCGGATTTGAACTCAGGAAGATGAACTTTCCTGACTTCAGGCCTGAATGATATATCTACCTGTTGTGTCATGTGACTGCCAGTTATCCTTAGCAACAAGGAATAAATAGAAAAGAAACCCCCACAGTTCAGCACAGCTAGCTGTCAGTAACTGCTGTGTCCATAGTCTCCGACTTCTTCAAAGAAGGGAGGGAGGCACATTTTCTCCTCTCTTCTTTGGAGATTTCAGGGTTGTTGTTTTTTTTTGGTGGTTGTTTCCATTAGCATTGTTAGTCATTATGTGTATTGTTTTCCTGGTTCTGCTTATTTCTCTTTGTATCAGTTTATATAAATCTTCACATTTCTCTGAATTCTTTATATTTGTCGTTTCTTATGGTTCAGTGGCATTCCATTTCATTCAAGTTTTCTGCTAATTCTAGCAGGAATGTATTTATAAATTCTGGCAGGATAACATTTGTAAAAAGTACTTAGTTCAGTGCCTGGCAAATAGTAGGGGCTTTGTAAATACTAATTCTGCTCTCTCTATTCCTCTCTCAGGTTTGTCCTTCAACGAATGGAATAGAATTATATTCCATTCAATTTATTTAGCCACTTCCCAATCAATGATATACAGCCCATTTTCAACTGACACAGAGGCTCTGGGAGACAAAGAGAGGCAGAAATGAAACTGTTTCCTTCATTTCCTCTGATTTTTATGACTTTTCCAGTGGGGGGCTGGAAAGAGAAATCTGGTATTCAGGTAGCCTATGAATTTGTCAAGGACTTGGTTTCTAAAGATAATTAGGAGAAAAAAATGTGCTTGTAACTAAGACAAAAGAGATTAAATTGTTGAGTGCCTAGTGGTCAGGTTAAGTTTGAATGCCCTTCATCTGCATCTAGCATTCCTTTTACTGCTTATGGGCTCTATCTGCCCCTATTATCCTATTCTAATGCCTCATAGTGGCATGGAGTGTAGGGGACATTGGGTTTCCAAAGAGCAGAGCCATGCCCTGGCCCACCCTGTCAAGCTAGAAAAGCACCAAGTTGTGGTGACCAACTACCCTCCAGTCATCTTAGGACCAGCCTAATTAAATTCAGAAAACCTCATCATCAGGGTGACTGCAGGCAATAGGTTTTCTAACCACATGTCACCTAAAGCCTATCCAGTAATCCTAGAGGAATTACGATCAGTATCAGTGGAGGGAATACCCACACCAAGAAAAATATTAGATGAATGAAGGCTCAAGGTGAGTGCTAGAATGATAGGTAAAGGGAATAGTATATATAAAACATATAGATGGGGTTCAGGATGTCAGTCTTATATGATATTCATATGGACAAGGTGGGGAGATACAGTACAATGAAGTGATGGCACAATGAAGTACATTCAGAACTGGTTGAATGAGTTATTAATGAATCCCTATTAGTCTGGAGGAAAGTCCCTTACAGTATGCTTCCAGGATTTGTTTTTGTCTCTGTTCTATTCAACATTTTGTCAATATTGAGGTGATGTCTGAGGCCCTGTGGTGTAATGGATAGAAAACATCTAAAAGACACAAAATACATGCTGTGTTCCACTTCTGACATTTACTAGTTGTGTGACTCTGAGCAACTGACTTATCCTCTGCGTTCCTTAGGCAATGCTCTATGACTTACCCCACTGGGAATTCCCCATGTTTATGAAATGATAAATCATTGAGTATCCACAAACAATTGTACAGATTATATGCTTATCATGCTTTGCAGATGACCCAAAGCTGGGAAGCCTAGGTAATGCATTTAATGACAAAACTGAAATCTAGAAAGAATTTTACAGTCAGTCAGCAAGAATTTATTAAGTAATGACCATGTGACAGACTAGAATAATGGGTTAAATGTCATGAAATAAAATGTAACAGGGTCAAATGTCAAATATTATATATAGTTTTAAAAAATTCACTGCATAAGCTCAGGATGGGCATGGCTAGATAACAACTCATAAGAAAAAGACCTGGGAATTTTCATGGACTGGAAGCTTAGTCAGTTCTGTGACGTGGCAGCCTAGTCAATGTGCTTTTAGGCTATATTGATAGAAAAATGGGAGTGGTGATGGTGGTAGTGGTGCTAGGCCCCACTGTACTCTGTCCTAGTCAGACTGGATCAGTGCTGGGTTCAGTTCACTTTTTAGAAAGGACGTGGATAAATTGGAGCCTGTCAAGAGGAGGCCTGACAGCATGCTAAGAAGACTGGGGACCTATGCTAGATGGGGATCTGCTGGAGTTCTTAGAAATGTTCAGACTAGAGAAGAATTAGGGGGCCATGACAGCTATTTAAAAATATCTGCAGGGCTACCCTTGGAAAGAAGAATTGAACTTGTTTTGCTTGGTCAGAAGACAGAACGACATTGGGTGGAAGTGGTGAAACCAACTTAGGCTAGAACACAATTTCCAATAATTAATATGATTCAAAAATGGGATAGGCTGCTCAAAAGGTAGTTAGTAAGACCTGAATTTAAATCCAGCCTAAGACATTTATTAGATTTGTGATTCTGGGCAAATCATTCAACCTCTATTTGCCTCAATTTCATCATCTTTTTCCTCAGGGAGATAATAAGAATACCTACTTCTTAGGGTTGCTGCGATGATCAAATGAGATACATGTAAAGTGCTTTACAAACTTTAAATCACTATATAAATTATCATTATTATTATTGTTTCTCTCATAGGATGGTTGGAAGGATCAAATGAAATTATATATAAAGTGTTTTGTGAATTGTAAATTGTGATGTTAATATAAATAATTTTCATTATCAAAAAATCTTCCAGAAGACTATGCATTTTAACAGGATTTTAAGTCCATATCATGAAATATTTTTAAGATGAAGTTTAATGATGGCTTTTGTTTTGATATTTTCTAAGTTTTCTCCTGTATCCATCCCTCCTTCTCCTCCGAGAAAGCCATTCTTCAAAACAAATAATTTCTTTCAAGAAATAAGAAAAAGAGGGAAAAGAGAAAAGCGTTTCAACATAATTGATCAACACATCAAAAATAACTGACATTACATTCTATGTTCAACACCCATGCCTTCCTATTCCTCCCTACAAAAGGAGTGGGGAAAGGTATCTTCCCAGTATCTCCTTTGGGGTCAAACTTATCCTTGGTAATTTTACATTTAGTTCTGATAGTTTTGTAGTTGTTCTTCCCATTTACATGGTTGTGATCACTGTCTTTATTGTTTTCTCACTCTATATCTGTTTGTAGATCTTTCCATGCTTCTCTATGGTCACTGTATTTGCTATTTTTTTTGTGGTACAGCAATATTCCATTATAGTCATGTACTATCTTTTGTTTAGCCTTTCCTTAGTTGATGGACACTTGCTTCAGATCATAGAATGTTAGAACTAGAAGAAATATCAGAGGCTGTCTAGTCCAATGCTCATTTTTTTCTGATGAGGTAGCAGAGATTCACAGAATTGTCTCAACTCACATAACTATTTAGAATTGGGTATAGGATCAAGATTTTCTGTTTATTAGGCATGTATTCCAGAGGAATGAACTCTTACAGGAGATTTTTAGGCTTCAGGAGGAATTGGGGGTCATGGTGGAGGGAATCTTTGTTCTTTGACAAGGAAATCATCCTGAACCCCTAAAATCATGATTCTTACTCTGCTTCTACATATCTCTACTTAATTCAGAGAATCTCATCTTTCTTCAATGTAAACTGATTCTTAAGACTAGCTTGGTCCCCTTGTGTAGTGTGATTGAATTTACCTTGATAGATCAAAAATGATAATAGAGTGATAGGCCTTTATCATTTTTCACCTGTATTATTATATTACCCTCTTGCTTTCCTGCCTCTAGTCTATCATACATAGGTGAATCTTCATATAACTGAAAAATTAATCTTTCCAATATACCACTCTGTACTTCTGTACTTAAAATACTTCAGTGGTTCCTTATCACCAACAAAATAGAGTTTAAATGCTTGAGTTTCAAGACTTTCTATAAGCATATGAAAAATGCTCTAAATCACTATTGATTAGAGAAATACAAATCAAACCATCTCTAAGATGCCACATCTCACTGGTCAGATTGGCTAAGATGACAAAACAGGAAAATCATAAATGTTGGAGAAGATGTGGAAAAATTGGAACATTAATGCAATATTGAAGTTGTGAACTGATTCAACCATTCTGGAGAGCAATTTGGAACTGTGCCCAAAAGGCTATATTTGACCCAGCAATATCACTTCTAGAGCTATATCCCAAAGAGATCATACAAGTGGGAGGAGGACCCATATGTACAAAATTTAGAGCAGCTCTTTTTGTGGTGAAAAGAATTGGAAATCAAAGGGATGCCCATCAATTGGAGAATGGCTAAACAAGTTGTGGTATATGAATGTAATGGAATACTATTGTGATATAAGAAATGAGGAGCAGACAGACTTCCTAATAGCCTGGAGAGACTTATACAAACTGATGTTGAGTGAGAAGAGCAGAACCAGGAGACCTTTGTACACAATTACAGACACATCATATGTATGATGACTAACTTTGATAGACTGGTCTCCTCTCAGCAATGCAAGGTTATAAGACAACTCCAAAAGACTCATGATGGAAAGAGATATCCACAACCAGAGAAAGAATTACAGAGTCTGAATGCAGATTGAAGCAAACCACTTGCTCTCTCTTTTGTGTTTTGTTTTGTTTCATTCCTTCTTTTTCATTGTTCATTACATTGGTTGTAATTCTTCTTTACAACTTGACTGATGTTTAAGGTGAAGGTAATTTGTAGAATCTATATTGGATTGCATGCTGCCATAGTAGGGAGGGGGAAGGAGGGGGGAGGAGAAAATCTGGAACTCAAGGGACTGTGGAACTGAATGTTGTAAACGAAAAGCATGGAAAGAAAGAAAATAAAGAAAGGAAGAAAGAAAGACAGAAAGACTTTCTATGATCTGATTCCAAACCATCACTCTAGTCTTATCATGCAGTATTCTCCTATATGTGTTTGAAATTCTACCCAAATCAGACTTCTTATCATTTCAACTTGGTGGTGTTGCTTACATTCTTTTCCATGTCTATATTGGACTTTTCTTGTCCCTAACATCTTCACCTTTTAAAATCCTTCCCTTCTTTTAAGGTTACCTTCTCTACAAAGCTTTCTCAGATTCTCTTTTAGTTGAAGATGATTTATCACTCCTATAATTTCTCATAGCACTTTGGCTCTCTCCTTTGCACTTATCTCAGTCTGTGTTTTACTATGGTTGCTTGTGTGTTTGTCTTATTTTTCCTATCATACTGTAAGCTTCTTGAGGTCAGGGCCTATTTATTTCCAGCATCTTACACAGTGGTGATCATTCAAACAATGCAGTCACTTAATAAATGTTTGCTGAAAAATGTTTGCTGTCATTTGCCATTAGGGTACCATCTTTGATTTTCTCTCCCTCTTTCCCCAATCCTTCTTCTCTCCATCTACTAGAGAAAACAAATCAGAAAAATGGTAGAGCGGACCCTGGGAAGTCAAGAATTGCTTGCTTTGCTTGGGTGTATGTGTGGCCCCATATAAATCATTTCCTCTCTCCTTGTAACTCTTTCTTCATCTGTAAAATGGGAATAACAAGCCTTACCTACCTCAGTGGTCTGTTGTAAGGCTTCATTACTGGTTGTAAAGTACTTTGAGAACCACAGATGAAAGGAGTGATATATGTATATAGTGTCATTATGATTAATAGTGTTTCTCTTCTAACATGCCAAGAGACAGACCTCTTGGTTTATGTCATTTAAGTGAACACCAATGGCCCACTCAGAGGAGAGAGACTTCTATTAAACCAGCATAGTCACATTAAAAAACCCCACCAAACTTTTATTCCCGTAGAAACTTGTAGCAGTCATAAAAATGAGTTTAACCTTTCTCCCTGTTTGCTCCCCTCCCTTATTCTCAATCACTCATCTCACTCCAAGCTTTATCCTCAGTTTTACACATGTCAGTGCTGTCTCACCACTAACATGGACGATCTTATAGGTATCCACCATGCAATGGGAAGAAGGATGTGCAGGAGACTTCCTGCCTGACTGTATGACAAATGATGAATACTCAGCCAGAGGTGGTAGAGTAGGTCCAGCTTATTTACCCTAGGATGAGATTCTGTGAGATGGCTCAAGCAGGAAGGATGATGAATGAATGACTTTTTAAAAAAACTATTAAGCATTTACCATGTGCCAAGCACTGTGGTAAGAGCTAGGCATACAAACACAAAGATGAAGACAGACCTTGCTCTCAAGGGCCTTACATTCTGATGCGTAAGACAATTATGCAGGGGAGTGGTGGCCCAGGACTAGTATTTTGGTTTGAAAATTTACCCTTTTCAGTAGTACTGGCAGTATGGATTTGATTAAGCTTTCAGAAGAGGAAAGATAAGTCAGGGAAATGGGATAGAAGGCTGAGGGGCAAGATGGCTGGCATAATGATAATAAGAGAGTAGGCAATAAAGTAAAATGTCAGATATATGAGATATATGGGACAGTCTACATGTGAATATGTATATGTATGTGTGTATGTATACATACACATATGTATATGTGCATATATGTTTATATGTAGACATGGCTTGGGTAGCACGAACCGATATGATCTGCCCACCTTTGCAGAAAGTAGATCCTTCTACCAGCATGGTAGCTGAGGAAGAAGCAGGCAAGATCTTGGATGTTTGAGACTGGGCAATCTTTCCACCAGTCTCTAAAAGGGATATTGAACAAGAATTATATCTGCCACTCCTCAAGTATCTCTGGTCTAGGGATTCAATATATTCAACTCCCTGGTTACTCTTTTTTTTTTTTTTTGCCTTTTGGAGGAAAATTGGATTAAGTAACTTGCCCAAGGTTACACGGCTAGTATTTTTGTGTGGGTGTTAAGTGTCTGAGGTCAGAACCGAACTCAGGTCCTCCTGACTCCAGGGCCTGAGCTTTACTCACTGTGCCACCTAGTTGCCCCCCTCCCTGGTTACTCTTAAGGTGGGTCTTAGCTTATAATTTCTTCATACCCCCTCACTAAATTCTAGTTACACAAAAGATCATCACATAGGGAACAGCAAATGAACATATTTATTTAAGAAAAACAGCAAACAGAAAGTGACTAGAAGATACCAGAGAATATAAAAGTGAAAATGAGCTCTTTAGCTGGGATTGATATCTCAGTTCATATAAAGAAAGCAAGGATTATTTCACCTGAGGGAGGTCTTCTCTCAGTAGTGTCTAGAATTGTAAGCCTTCGAAGGCAAGTAATATGATCAAGCCAGTTCCATATGTGTTTTTGACTCAGAGGGAACCATCATCCAAATCTTTCTCTGGATTGTCTCTCATGAGACCCTCTGTCTATATGTGTCTCTGAAGAACGTCTTGAACCAACTAAAGTAAGTCCCTTCCACACATATGAACGTTGAGCTCAGCATTCCCTCAGCCAATCAGGCATCACATCTCTCCATTCAAAATGCCTCCAAGAGCTGTCCCTTTACAAAATTGTCTTGGTCTTGGGTAGGATATAGGGCATAAAACATAAACATAGCTTAGGCCTGTCTCAAACAGTGGGCCCAATGAGGCATTCACCAGTAAGGGAAATAAGGGCACCAGGGCAGGAATTCTGGAATGAAAAGAGCAAGAGATAGACTGCCCAACTATATACTGCTGATGTGGAAGCCTGAGGCTTGGCAAAATGTGCCAATATTTCAGTTGTTCAGGCAGGGCTAGAAATGGAATACAGGCATCTTGGGTCTGTCATTCAGTGGACCTGCTTTCTACTATGGAGCAATGGTGAATTCAAATGAATAAATGAGTTTACAAATTGATTCAGAATCTGATGCAGTCTGCAACATGGAGGCAGGAAAAGGTCAATGTACTCATTAACTGGTATTGATTGAATTAGCCCAAAGTGACTTCAAGCATTTTTTTTAGAGCACAGAGAAATCTCTGCTTCTGAGGATTTTACTTTCCCAAATCTTAAACAGTCATTTTATTTCCCGGGAGGTGAGGAAGAGAAGGGAACAAACATTTGTAAAGCTTCTACTGTGCTCCAGTGTGTACAACACTGAAAAGCACACTCCCAAGGTAAATGAAATTATCTACAGCATTCAAAGCTTCTATATTTGCTGTAATCAATGGTTCCATGTATGGATGGTGTGGTGGTGGCTGATGGAGCACCTGTGTTTTCTTGGTGTTAATTGTTAGGCCAAAATTAGCACAGGCAGCAGAAAACTGATCCATACTTTGTTGCATCTCAGCTTTAGAGACTGCATTGAGTGCACAACCATCTGCAAACAGAATAGCATGCACCAACACTCCCTCCACTTTGGTCTTGGCTTGTAGCCTTTTTAAATGGAAACTATCAGTGCAGTAGCTGACCTTAATGCCATGTTCATCTTCAGCCAGTTCAGTGTTTGGGAGGCTCCAAAGGAAAGTATGGGAAAGAAAGGTATTAGACTAACTACCAAACTGAAGGTCTACAGAGCCGTTGTGCTGATCTCATTGTTGCATGCCTGTGAAACCTGGGCAGTCCACCAGTGCCATGCCAGGAAACTGAATCACTTCCATTAGAATTGTCTTAGGAAAATTCTGAAAATCATCTGGCAGGATAAGGTACCAGACATTGAGGTCCTTACTTGAACTAAACTGCCAAGCTTTCAAACTCTGCTTCAGAAAGTGCAATTCTGATGGGCTGGCCACATTGTTTGAATGCAAAACACATACTTGCCAAAAAGACTATTTTATGGAGAACTCACACAGGGCAAGCACTCACATGGTGGTCAGAAGAAGTGATCCAAGGACACTCTCAAGGTCTCTCACAAGAACTTTGGAATTGATTATGTGACATGGGAGACACTGGCACAGAGCCGCTCAGAATGGTGTGCCTATGTCAGAGAAGGTGCTGTGCTCTGTGAACAAAGCAGAATTGAAACAGCTCAAAGGAAATGCAGGATGCCCAATTTAGAGTATCCACCTCAAATGTTCACATGGGCTATTTGTGTGCAGCCTGTGGTAGAGCATTCCGAGCTCATATTGGTCTGATCAGACACAGTCGCACACATTGAAACTTGACTCTAGCATAGTGATGTTGTTCTCTTTGAGAACAAAGGACAACAACCAACCAGCTATGCTCCAGGCACCCTGCTAAGTGATTTTGTTAGATATTATCTTATTTGAGTCTCATGACAACTTTGTGAAGTAGGTGCTATAATAATTCACATTTTACAGTGAGGAAACTGAGGCAGACAGATATTAAGTGATTTGCCCAGGTTCACACAGCTAATAAGAGTTTGAGACCAAATTTAAACTCAAGTTTTCCTGACTCCATGCCCAGGCCCAGAACCATATCCACTGTGCCCCCAGCTGTCCCCAGTGGCATTGTCTCTTCCCTTGTTATGGATACTGTGCTTCTCTCACTTGTTGGTGAGTTGGGCAGGGGAGTGAGGGGAGGATGTCTACCTCAACCATATGAAGACTTCCCCCAGCAGAATGGTCAGATAACAGTTGGGTCCAACAGCTATGAAGACAGCTAAAGCAGGCTCTGTGGAGTGCTTAGAGCTCAGTCAGACATGGAAGATGCCAGGGTCATCCACTGCATCCCAGGCCATCCATTGTCAGTCATCCTACCTTTTATCTTGACTAGACTTTTGTGACTCTGGAAGAGAGAGTGACAACTTTGCATGCACTCACTTCAATCTGATTTGCTCATGAGTCAGGACTTCACCCCATGATTTCATTGATCCTCTTTGAAAATGAAAGACAAACAACACAGCAACAAGCAACAACACAGTCTAAATTTACATTAACTTTTTTGGCTACCATGTTGCACCACTAAACTATATGGAGCTTTCAGGCCATTAAAACTCCTGTATCTTTTTTACACAAACTTGTCTCTATTCATATTTTGTCTGTCCTGGACTAATACAGTTAACCACACTTTATATGTATACCTTTTAAATCCCATTCTTTTTATTTCATAGGTTGCCATGGCTAAAAGATTTTTCATCTAGTGTCCAACCATATATTAGAAAATTTGGTTCAGGTTTAAGAAACGGAAAAGGCTAAAGACTTGAAAACAATTTATGAATCACATACATATATAACAAATACATTCTTTAAGAATAGAGTCCCAAAGTGCCAAACATGACTAATCTCAAACATTTCACACACACACACACACACACACACACACACACACACACATGGACGCACACAAATGAAATTGTCTGTATCTTAAAACAAGATATATATGATGACTGATTTGGAAGTTATTTTAGAATTATCTATCTGTGTGGAATAAGCTTAACTAATTAGAGAAAAGGTTAAAAGCCACAGCTAATGAGAAGGATAAAGATGAGAAAAAACCACACACAATGACAATAGTTGTAACTAGACTTATTCAAATAAATCACTGAAATTGGAAAATGGGAAATGAAGGAAAGATGAGACCTTATGATGGATCAACATTGTCTGCAAAAGCTTAAACAATGGCTACAACAAGGAGGCCAGAAGAGCTTAGAACCACTTCAGCCAGTGTAAACACAACTTCCACATGAAAGAGAAAGACATAGTAAATAAAAGAAATATCAGGCTGTAAATTCACTAGGATATAAATGCCATATAGAGGCAGAGAGTGTAAGATTATGAGCAATATTAACACATAAAACAGTGAAGAGAGATGAAAGAAAAAGCAAGTTTGAAAAGAGCTTGATGTGAAACCTAAATAAGTCAATTGAATCTAAGACCATTTATAGATGAAACTGGACTGATGAGAAAAGGAAGAATAGAGCAGATATGTCAGCATTTCTACAAGCCACCATAATTGAACTCTACATATCAGTTACTGCTGTGCTATGTAAGAAAATGAAAATGTCAGTAAAGAAGATGAAGATTGGAAGAACAGTTAGACCATACCAAGCATATGTAGAATAAAATTGTTTTGGAGGCCACATATTTTAAACAAGTTTTTATTGATGTCTTTTTCTTCAACATCACTATGGTTTTCTTCAGTATTATTCCCCCTGTCCCTTCCAAAGAATCAATAAATAGGATTTTTAAAATTAAAAAAAAGAGAAATAAGATGAAAAAAATCAGCATAAACTGATCAGCATATTGAAAAAGTCTGAGAATATATGTCGTATATAATTTCGTGGACCTCCCACCTCTACAAAGGGGAAAGGGAGAACATAATTTTTACAGCATTAAGAGATTGAATCTCATGATTTTTTTGGCAAGAAAAGATATCAGGATATGAATTTCTTGCTTTAAGGTATAATCAATCTAATTTTTATCCCCATGGGTGAGATGTTTGATATTAAACATGTTTAGCATACTCCAATTCTACTTTTCTGAATAGAAAAAAATCATGGACAGAATTATTTATAAAAAAGTTCATTAAGATAATATTAATAACTTCCAATTTATTTGCTTAGTTCATTATCTCTACTACATCTTTATGAGAATAGTCTAGCAGTCATTGAGATTTCTTTGATGAAAATATAAGAAGGGAAGAGGCATATTTTTACAAATAATTTTCTTTAGCTAGCTACCACTTTGAAGTTACATAGTAGTCTGAAAGATACATAGATCAGAAGATCAGATGTATTATTTATTGATTTTTAGCAAAAACATTTGAATTGGTAGAGTAAAATGCTGCTCTCTTCAAAAAATGTACTTTGAAATCATCTGTGAAGATAATGCAAAATTCTTTGATGAAAAAGGAAAAGGAGAAGGAAGAAGAGAAGAAAGAGAAGACAATGATAGAAGCTGACATTTATAAAAAAAACTGGTTTACCAAATGCTCTTTATACATTATCTCCTTTGACAGACACAGTCATATAATTAACTCTGCTGGATATTGATATCAAGTGAGGCTTAAAATAGGGAGAGGTATACTCAGGGGAGACATTTGCTTTTGTCATTTGGGGTTTCTTTTTTTTTTTTTTAAAGCAATAGGGGTTAAGTAACTTGCTCAAGGTTACACGGCCAGTTATTTCTGGGTGTGGTGCTGAGTATCTGAGCCCAGATTTGATCCTCAGGTCATCCCGACACTGGGGCTGGTGCTCTTACTTGCTGAGCCACCTGGCCACCCCTAAGCAATTGGGGTTAAATAACTTGCTCAAGGTTACATGGCCAGGTGTTTCTGGGTGGGTGCTAAGTGTCTGAGCCCAGGATTCAATCCCCAGGTCATCCCAACACTGGAGCCGGTGCTCTTACTCGCTGTGCTACTTGGCTGCCCCATTTGGGGTTTCTTGCAACATATAAATGGATGAAAGATTCTCTAGAGTTGTTGAGATTTTTGAAATGTCCTGTGTGACACTGTGCTGATTTCATCATTCTCTATTCTTCACTGAAATCCCCAAACACTTAAAAGACAATGTCCTCAAAGAGATTACATTTTAATGGAGAATTCAACAGGCACACATATAGGTATGTAGAAAACAGAGAATGGGAGAGATCCCTCAATATTGGAGAAAGGTAAATGTCTCTTATTTCAAAAAAAAGTGAAGAGAATAGTTTTTAAACCATAGGCCAGTGAGTTCCACTTCAATTCCTGAGAAAGTTCTGGAATCAATCATTAAAGAGATAGTAAACATTTAGAAAAAGAAAATGATTGCATCTTTTCTACAAGAGAAGATGGAAAAACATAAGCCTTGGCAATGACTCAGTTAGATGGGTTTGGAATCAAGAGAAATAGAATTCAAAGATTTTGATGTCACCTTGGCAGTAGGTGTTACATGGAGGGCCTCGAAAATCTGTCCTTTTTCTCCTGTGCTGCTTAATAATTTTATAATTACCTTGGAAAAAGGTGTAGGTAGCATGCTTACCAAATTTGTAGATTATACAAGAATGTGAGCCTACACACTGGACAATGGTGTGATATGACAAAGAATGTTAATACAGGGGCAGCTGTAATACAGGAGTCGGCCCTGGAATCAGAAGCATCTGCTTTCAAATCTGGCCTCACACACTTGACACTCACTAGCTGTCTTAAGTGACTTGGGCAAGTCACTTAACCCCAATTGCCCTGCCTTGTCCCCTCCAAAAAAATTCTAACATAATCCTAGACTTGGTTAGAATATAAGCTCTTGAGAGTATGAACTGTATATCTGGTGCCTGGCACATATTGGGTGCTTAATAAATATTTACTGATTAATTAATTAATAGAGATACAGTCTCTAAGACTGAAGACGTGATAGTGTTTCTGCACTCTACCCTAGGCAGACCATATTTGGAGCATTATATTCAGTTCTGGGTGTTGCAGTTCAGTAAAGTCATTTATCAAGAATATTCCAGGGAGGACAACCAGAATAGTATAGGGTTTTGAGTTCATGCCCGATGGGATCTTGTTGAAGGTACTAGGAATATTTATTCTGAAGAGAAGACTTGGAGGGAACACGATAGCTGTCTTGAGCGTTAAATAGTAACTGATACTTAGAGTGAATAGAGAACCAACCTCAGAATCAGAAAGACCTTGTTTCAAGTCCGTCTTCTGACAAACATAAGTTGTATGAATTGGGACAGGTTGATGAATACTTCTGAACTCAAGTATAGTGGTGTCAAACTCAAATAGATATATGTAAAAATGCCTGCAGACCACAAATTGATTTAGTTTTAAAATGTACTATTTTTACATATTATTATATTTTTATTTATTTTGTTAAATATGTCCCAATTACATTTCCCCTTGATTCAGGCAGTACTCAAACTCTGGGGTATTGTGGGTCACATGCTGATGTTAGACATCTCTGTTCTAATACTGTGAGTTGCAAAGTAGGCGTTGACCTGCACTGGCAGAGGAAATTCAATGAGTATTTCCTATATTAATGAAATTTCAGGTCTAGTTAAAAAACTGTAACAACTGCTATTTTTATTGCCCTTTAAGGTTTTCTAAGGACTTTTACATATATTATCTCTTTTGAGTCTCAAACTTTTTAAAGTAATACATTTTTTTGCCCAGTTGTGTGTAAAAACAATTTTTTAACATTTTGAAAAAGTTTTGAGTTCCAAATTCTCTCCCTCCCTCCCCTTCCCCCTTCCTGAGAGAGTAAACAATCTGGTATAGGTTATACATGTGCAATCATGTACTCTCATTTTACTGAGAAGGGAACTGAATCTCAGAGACTAAATTATTTGCCTGGGATCACACAGTTTGTAGATCTCTGAGATGGAATTAAAAACTGAGTCTTCCCAACTTCATGTTCAGCCCTCTATCTTTTCCATCTGCCATTTTCTATTTTTGATAGGCTGTCAAGTGGGTGAGATGATAGGATTTCTTTAGCTTTGTTCCAGAGGGCATAGCTAAGAACAGTGATCAGAAGATGCCAGAAGGCCTACTCAGTCTTGATAGCCTACTTATGCTGTCATTATCTAGATCTCTAAGGTTTGCGAAGCACTTTCCATATTGTCTCATTTGATCCTCCTAACAATTGTGGGAGGTAGGTACTGTTGTCATCCCTATTTTACAGATGAGGAAATTGAGGCTTAGAGAAGAAACATAATTTGCCCAGGGTCACACAGCTAGTAAGCATCTGAGCTCAGATTTGAACTCAGGTTTTTCTGACTCCAAGTCCAGCACTTTAGCCACAAGTTCCTTAAGGAATTCTGCCCACCATATTGACATTACAATAAAACTTTTCCACCTTGACTTAAAGAATACTTGAATCTATACTTCTTTTTGGGGGTGCCTGAACCCCTCAAACCACATCATTTCTTTGGTGCCCAATGTGGGGCATAGTCTGAGGTCTTAGGCATTCTCCGAGTTAAGGTAAACTTCCCTAAGCTTCCTCTCTCCTCACCCAGTAGTCAGGTTTCTCCCCTCAAGCACCTAAATTAAGTGTAAGTAGATGAATATTTTAAGATGTGTGCCTGATGCATTTGTAAATGAGTTGTACTTTTCAAGGACCATAATATTAAGTTTTTTATTTTTAATTTGGGAAGTGATGTAATGGAAAGATCTGTTTGGGTTGGATTGAGCTTGGGTTTAGACCTTAAAGTAGCCCTGGCATCTTATGATTATAGCATCTTTCTATAAACTGCTGAGTTCATTGGGAGATTGATGATCTGGATCACATGAAAAGAATAAAGAGATTGAAGGACATTTGGTGAAATTTTCTCATTTTATAGGGAATAAAAAAACATTATATGATATTTCCCTGAAATTAATCCATTATATTATATATAATATATATATATATGCTTTATAGATATTCATACACATACTTTTTCCCAGTCCTATAACTATTATGCAAATTTCCCATTATATTATGTATTTCATGTTTTATATATATTCTAATTTTCCCTCCCTTCCTGAGCCATAACTAATATCTATACATACATATGTATGCAAACACACATTCCCTCTCCTTCCCAGATCTAAAACTAGAAATGTTGTCACTTGGATTAAATATCAGAAAAAATACACAGGGAAAGCAGCAGGAAGGTCATGCTCAGTTAAGAGGAGTGAGAGAAGCTTACCCCATCCTACTGTGTGATAGTTTCCCACTTTATTCTTTCCAATAGAAAATCGAGTTTTATTGTGTTTCTGCTGCTAAAAGCCTTTAAGTGCTGTCAGTGCTCTTTAAACTTGATACTCTGGGGCAAAGTCTCAGTCACCCCATCCTAGTTTTATCTCTACTCTTTGTTCATCTCACTGTCTCTTTTCTGTCCATATATAAGTCTATTTTTGTATTTCTGTGTAAGTGATATGTGAGTATGTTCTCTATAATTTTAGGTAAGTCACCTGTAGTTGGGAATTTTCATTCTGATAAACAGATATACAAATGCAGACAATACTATAGAAATAACTCAGCTAAAGTAACTCTTCACTAATGGAGTTAATGGGTCTGTAAATGTTCTACCTTTCTTTCCTGTGTGCAGAGAAAACTGGTTGAATTAGGATCGTGACTGTGCAAATGGCGAGAGGAAGATGTATATTAGATGCCGTAAAGGTGGGAATGTCAATATTTGACAACAGATTGGATACATGGGCTTAGTGTGATCATTACTAGAACAACCTATAGGGATCTGTTATATTTTGCAAAGTGTCCTTTGCTAGATGAAATTGGATTTTTGTATTACAGGACCATGATGGATATAAAGACCAGCTGTATTTTAAGAGTAGATCAAATAGATATTTGTTTAATAGGAAAATACATTTAGCAGAGGCATTTGCTAATGAACAGTTCCTGTGTTAATTAGATTCTATATTGAGTGGTTATTGAATGTTATTTACAATCAGTAAACAGAAGTAACCATTTATTCATATTCTTTATTTTGGTATGGAGGCAACTCTGGCTTCCTGAAATCTATACTAGCAGAACATAGGCCTCAGCAGTTCCTATGCCAAGAGAGAAAGACTTTAAATATGGACCCAGGAGGCAGATTGTGTCTGTTGCCTGAATACCAACCTAGCAATAGTGAAGGAAGCTCTTTACTAGAAATTTGACCATGAGCTAATGAAAACACTTTTCACTTTGTCTAATGGTACACTTTTTATGTATGTATGTGGATTGATTCTCTGTTGCTTGTACTAATTTTGGCCTAACAATTAATATCAAGAAAACAGATATTATCTACTAGCCAGCATCACACCAATTATACATGGAACCGTTGGTTATAGCAAATGGAGAAATTTTGAATGCAGTGGTGAAGTTCACTTACCTTGGCAGTATACTTTCAAAATAAGTACACATAGATGATGAGGTTGACTATGCATTGCCAGAGCTAGCTTGATGTTTGGGAGGCTCCAAAGAAAAAGTATGGAAGTGAAAAGCTGTTACTCTGCCTACCAGGCTGAAGGTCTACAGAACTGTTGTACTAACTTCATTGTTGTATGCCTGTGAAACCTGGACAATATACTGGCATCATGCCAAGAAACTGAATTGCTCCCGTTTTAATTTTCTTAGGAAGATTCTGAAGATCACTTAGCAAGATAAGTTGCTGAACACTGAGATCCCTTCTCCAGCTAAACCGTCATTTTAGTCCTCTGAGTATGAAGGACAACGACCAATCAACCAACACTTTTATGTAGAAGACTTATCGGGATGTATTTTAAGGTTCTAATTTTAGATGTGTGATCTCAAAAGTAGAGTTTGACAAAAATTAATCATTGATGTCCGGGTTATATGAGCATACCTTAAATGGAATAAAGTTTCCACTTATCTCAAAAAGCTTCTATAACTATTTAAATACTTTATTAAACACTAGTGTCATTATCAACCCGATGGGATTTTTAAAAGTCACATCTGAAGGTATCTGCTTTAACACAATGAATACTTTATACCAAGTTCCCTAATTTTTCCATTTGAAGTTTACATTAAATTTTAATGTGCATACCTTCCCTTAAGACATCACAATGTAAGCATATTAAATGCTTCTTTTTGAGAAAATGATGGTTAAACAAAAGTTCAAAGGTAAAGAGAAGTGATGTTCAGGAAGCATAAAGGGTTAATTCAAAATCAGCCTCTGAGGAGGAACTGTACTAATTATTATATAAAAAGCAAAGATGCCTGACTACATTCAAGGACAGAACTGGAAATACAGTATTTCAATTAGTGGGAAGAGACACAAGATTTTAAAACCTGAACAATAAATGTAAAATATAGCCAAAAATGGGTCATGACTAGAACTGAAGAACAAATTTCAAGGAGGGAGGACTATGTAAATACCTCGTTCTTCCTTTGGTCTAGCACCCTTGAATCACTTTGCTTCATTTTCAAAAATTTCTTCTAAAAATATCTCAGAATTGTATTGTTTTGGCAAAACTAAGTGATTAATAAGTGAATTAGGATTTGAAATTTCAATCTAATAGACACCAAGATCTTGAATAAATGCCAGTCTTTTTATTTTGCTTTATCGATTTCTTCACAAATTTTACTCCTGATTCCTCATATCTTTTACCAGCATCTCATACATTAGAAGCAGCTGCTCCTATGTGTCCAAATGTCCAAGGGTCTGAATTATGTTAAGTCTGGTTTTTAGTGCCCCAATTGTGTGTTAACTGAAGTGTACCTTTCTTGGAAGACATCTAAGTTATTCTTTCACTTTTATCTTTTGGGGTATCATTTTTATCCTCAAAATCCAAGACGTAGAGCAAAAATTTCATAGTGGGAAAAATAGTGATACTTTCGCATTAATATCATTCCAAGAACCCTTGTGTAGAAGTGATTTTTCTGGGGGATCCTTTATTCTGAACATTATTTATTGAAACCAAAAAATCCTTGGTGCTGGAGTTTGGGTCTAAGCAGAATCTCAGGGCAGCATCTTTGGCAGGGTCCTTGAACACCTGTGGAGTTCCTCTGTAGTGAACCCAGGGACTCCTGTGGGGCCTGGACTGAGAAGTGAAGATGCCAAAAGAAAATTTAATACCTTTTTAAAGGAAACATCTCATGAATCTCGGTGTGTCAGTCGTGCTATTCTTTCCTGGGAGAACGGGGGAGAGGAACAAAGGAGGAGCAGAACAGAGTGGAAAATGGGAGATGATATGGTAGAGGGAAAAGTACTCTGGATTTCAAGAGAGAAGATCTGGGCCCCATCACTAACTAGCTACAGGAGCTCATGCAAGCAATTTGTCTTCTCTGAACTTCAGTTTCCTCACATCTAATACAAAGGTAAAAATAAAAATCTGCCTCTCAGGGTCACTATAAAGTTCAAACGGGAAAATGGGCAAAAAGTGCTTTGTAATATTTATTGACCATTAAGGGGAAAAGGCTCATTTTCTTCTCAACCAAATATCTTCCTACCTGAGGATGCCCCAATGGACCCGGTGTTCCCTTTCATCCTTGGCTAAAGAAGACAAACACCACCACCCAACAGCCTGTTAGCTCTTCTTTAGCCAATGGTGACTATAATTGCAGAAGCTTTCAGGGACTTTTTTTCTTGCAGGCTAGAATCCTTCATCTTCAAAGGGTAGTAATTAATACAGAGCAGCTCTGGGAGGGAAGTGGGTGTGATGAACCTCCTTTATTGATGGTGCGTCTAAAGGTGACAGGCTTTGACATGTAGAAAATCATGAAGTGAAATCAAACTTGAGGTTCTTTGGCATCTAAGCCTGTTGTTACCACCTCTTTTGGCTTCTTTCTAAAGCGATCAACAGTTTTTAGAGATAAATTTCATTTAAGGTCTGCTTGTATAGACTCTTTCTTTTAAAAAATTTTTATTTTTAATTTATGGGATAAAACAAGCATTTTCATAACATACTACAATAAAAAGATAATTGGGGGTGGCTAGGTGGCGCAGTGAATAGAGCACTGGCCCTGGAGTCAGGAGGACTTGAGTTCAAATGCGGCCTCAGACACTTAACACAAAAGCTAGCCGTGTGACCTTGGGCAAGTCACTTAACCCCAATTGCCCTGCCCTCCTCCCTCCAAAAAAGCAAAAACAAAACAAACAAAAAGATATTTGTACGTGAAACTGCGAATCTACTGTGCACAGCTTTCTATTCCTTTCAAATATGTAACAAAATTATCATATAAATTTCTTTTTTTTCTTCCCTCCCTCCCACTTTAGAGATGACTACGATTAGACACAAATAGGTTTATTTATGTAAAATTATCCAATGCATACTTCTATGCATCAGCTCTTTCTCTGGATGCTGATAGTGTCTTTCTTCGTATGCCCTTTATAGTTAATTTGGGTATTTAAAATAGACAAAATAAATGATTCACTCAAAGTCATTCTTAAAACAACATCCCTGTTACTATATACAATGTTCTCTTGGTTCTGCTCATTTCCCTCTTCATTATTCTCTGCAAGTCTTTCCATGTTTTTCTAAAGTCATTGAGTTCATTATTTCTTATAGCACAGTAGTAGCATATATATACCACAACTTATTCCTCCAATTGATGGGCATCCCTGAAATTTCCAGTTCTGTGCTACCACAAAGAGAGCTGCTATAAATATTTTAGAATATACAGGTTCTTTTCCTTTTTCCCTAAGCATTTTTGAAAATAAATCAAGTAGTGGTATTGGTGGGTCAAAGGTGTAGGCAGTTTAATAACTCTTTGGGCATAATTCCAGATTGCTCTCCAGAATGGTTGGATCATTTTACAATTCCAACAATGAATTAGTGTCCCAGCTTTTTCACATCCTTTCTAACATTTGTCATTTTCCTCTTCTATCATGTTAGCCAATCTAGTAGGTATAAAATGAGATCTCAAGGTTGTTCTAATCTGCATTTCTCTAATCAATAATGATTTAGAGCATTTTTATATGACTATAAATCATTTTGATTTCTTCATAGGAAAACGGTCTGTTCATGTCCTTTGACTATCAATTGGGGAATGACATATTCTTATAGATTTGACTTAATATATTTTAGATATGAGACTGTTATGAGACTGGTAGTTTCTTCAGGCTTAGGCTTCAAGGTTATATCATCATTCTATCCCTACCTTTAGCCCCACACCTACCTTCTCTCTTTTTCTGAATTCAGTTTCCCCTTCAACATTGTCCTGGTAGGAGGTCATGCTTTGTAGAGTGCAATAACAACAACCTAAATAATAATTCACATTTATATAATACTTAAAAGTTTACAAAATGCTTTTCCTGACCGTAACCCTTATGGAGATAATACAAACATTATGTCCATTTTACATATGAGAAAACTGAGGTCAAAAAATATAAGTGACATGTGCATAATTCCATAATTTGTAACTGCCAGAGCCATGTTTTAAGTATAGGTCTTGTTCCTACAAATTTTAGTGTTCTTGGCACTATATCATACTACCATCCTTTCTATTCCATTACCCTTTGACAGTCTTTCCTTTTGTCCTCCCCTCTTTTCATAAGCCTGCCATTTTCACTGCTGGCCATGCACTATGTATGGGCCATTCCAGTCATAATGGGGTGTACAAAGAGCTATTGGCATCAATTGTGCCATTCGGTAATATGGACAGTGATTTGCTTATCTCCATGAAGCAAGAGCCTTGCTAAAATAATGGGTTACTATAGTTCAGCTTAATAGCTTTCCACTTCATATTCTGTTGCTCCTTCCTTCCTTTCTTCCATTTCAGCTGCAACATAATTGGGCATTAACATGTCCAGAATCAAAACTGATCTCAGTTTATTACAAAACAGCATATTAAATCCACCAATCATGGTATGCAAACACACTGAATGCATAGGAAAAGTAAATTAGTCTATAAACCATCCTGGAGCAAATTAGGAGATATTTTTTAAGGTGAGTTGGGACTAACTCCAGGTTTGGAATTACATCAGAGTATCCCTTGTTTACAGAGCCAGTCAGAAAGTAATTTGGCAGTCGTCACTTGACCCACTTGCACACTGCATCTCATATTACACAGCCCCTTTGGTGACATGGACAGGAGCCTACTTTGGTCCATTTCTATAGTAACTAGCAAAGACTGTGTCATATGGAAAAAATGAACAGAATTTAAGAAAGCAATGTCTTCAAGTCCCTTGTTACCTAGTCCTTGTTACCTTGTTACCAAGTTACCTTGTTACTTTTACTGTTCATGCTCTGTTAATCCTCATCCCTGAATCTCCCTTACCTTCAACTTTCTCTGTTCCTCAATTCCATCTTGGTCCAGACCTGTGGTATAGTGTCCAGCATGGTATAGTGGACAGAGAGGCAGCCTCAGAGTCAGGAAGGCTGGGTTGAAGCAAAGCCTCTTGAGGGAGACATGGGAGGAAGTATGTGGCAGGTAAGCCAAACTACCACTACTTCCCCATAGATCCTGGTGAAGAGAGTCCAGGACCCCAAATCCAACTTTGGGAATTGCAGTACCCCCAACACCATTGGCGTTTCTTCTAGTCTATTCTCTGTAGCCATCATTGAAGGGAGTAAGCACTGTGGAGAAGAAGCCTATTTTCTTGACACCACCAACACCAACTACTGACCATTTGCCACCATTGAGTAGGGAAGCCAAGTGAAGCAGTGCCCCATAGATTACTGGCCTTGTTTCCAGTCCAGTCCAGTTCCTGCAGCTATCATCCTGGGAAGCAACTCCTACAGAGATGTGATCTGTTAACTTCTTCACAAGTGCTGTGGCCTAGCTCCTCAGCAACCAGAGCTCCTCGAGATCCAGAAAAGAAAGTCCTCTACTCCAGAATCCTTGGCACCATCAAATGATTTGGCATCAGAAATGATATTTCAAAGGATGATTTGCCATCTCATTTGTTCCTATATTCTAAGCAACCATGAGACCTTTCCATTTTGTACTGGAATTAGAATATTAGCTTCTTGAGAGCAGTCTGTCTTGCTTTTCTATTTATATACCAGCACTTAGCACAATGCATTGAGTCTAGCAAGGTTTTTCATTAATTTACTTAAGTGATTTTCTTTCCATCCATCCATCCATCCATCCATCCATCCATCCATCCATCCATCCATCCATCCATCCATCCATCCATCCATACCTAATTTTGACCTGCTGTTGCCTCATTTATAAAATGAGTTCTACTAGATGATCTCTACAGTACTTTCTAGCTGTCTGGTGATGTAATGATGAACTTCCTCTACCTCAATGCAGAGTTTCACCTTCTCGAAAGGCTGTGTGAAACAATGAGAAGTTAGGTGACTTTCTCAGGACCACACAACCAATATGTTTCAAAGCTAGAACTTGAACCTAAGTCTCCCTGATTCAGAGACCAACTATCTATCCACTATACGAGGCTACCTCTCTATTATTCTTATTATGTATAAATTCTCCCAAAGGTCCGTAGAGAGGTGCATGATGGGCATGAGGAAGCTGATGTTTTCAGTTGTGTCCAACTCTTTATGACCCCATTTGGGGTTTTCTTGGCATAAATACTGGAGTGGTTTGCCATTTCTTTTTCTAGCTCCTTTTATAGATGAGGAAACTGAGGCAAACAGGCTTAAGTGACTTGCCCAGGATCACATGTATAAGTATCTGAGGCCAGATTTGAACTCAGGAAGAGAAGTCTTTCTGACTTCAGACTTGGGCATTCTATCCACTGTGCTATCTAGCTACCCTGTGAAGGGTGCTGAAACACCTTACACATAAGGAATTACAAAGAAGCACTGTTAAAGGCATCATCCAAGCCTCTTATGAGACAGCAGAAGATGGACTGACCACAGGGTAAGAGTGAGGGATAAGTCATGAACAAGTCCTATATAAGAAGGCCACCAGAATGTTGAGAAGACCTGGGCAAGAGAAACAGAGGAAAAGGACTCACCCTTGGCATATTTGAGTACTATATGTGAGTTACTATTATTATGACCGTTCAGGTCACCTTTAAGTTTTTATCTAGTATTATCCCATAACATGGATGGCTAGGTGGTGTAATGGATGGAATGCTGGGTCAAGAGTCAGGAAGATTGATCTTACTGAGTTCAAATCTGGCCTCAGACACTTACTGTGTGACCTTGGGCAAGTCACTTAACCTTGTTTGCCTCAGTTTCCTCATATGTAAAATGAACTGGAGAAGGAAATGACAAACTCCTGTAGTATCTTTGCCAAGGACAACTTAAATGGAGTGATGAAGTAGTCAGACACGACTGAAAAACATAATATGGTTGGTGCACTGATGATACCCTACATGATTATCTAACTCTAGAACTGTTGGCTCATGGATTTAAATATAGAAGGTCTTGTAGTTCAATCTTCTTGTTTTGCAAATCTAATGTGTTTTCTGATATGCACAGAATTGCCTGATGCCACCAGCCAGTTTGTTTTTTAAGAATCACATCAAGCAAATTGGCAGATGATCAAATCTAACCCCACTGCCTTTTGAATGAAAGCAATTGCACAAGGCAGAACTTGATGTGATCTGAGTGATTGATCTTAGGGTTTTAACCTATCAACTATGAAATAAGGAGGCGACTAATGAATGTTGGAAGAGTCTTTGAGAATCCAAGATGAAAGATATTCCCCAAAGTCAGGTGTAAATAATTTCTGTGTTGTGAGTGAATACAGAAGAAATATTAGCCAACCAAGAAAGCATTAAATCACTGTGACTTGCACATCCTGGACATATGTAGTGAGGCTAGACTTCTGATTGAATTGACCTACAGATGTGGGGATCTACTTGATTCTTATGAGATTCCTCCTCTTATTTAAGAGTAGTGCAAGTAGGAAGTGGTTTTGGAAATTGAGAGAGAATAGGAGAAGAGAGTGACTCCTTTCTTTCCTCCTTCCTTCCCATCACCCATATGAGTATGTGGAGCTCTAGAACAATGATTTTCAGATCTGTGTGTGACAAAATAAAACATCAATTACAAGGTATCAGAACTCCATAGGGATTGAGACTCATTGCAGTAGCAGTAAGCTTTCTTTTGGATCAATGAGGCTGGTTTAGTAAGAGAATTACACTGATCCACAGTTGGAAAGGACTTCAGAGATAATTTGATCCACTCACCCACAAAAAAAGAATTCATCATCTTCTCTAAACTCATTGTTCCATAAACTTCCCTATTCCTGTTAAGGGGAATCTACTTCTCTAGGTTCAGATGCTTGGTATCCTTTTAGACTTTTGTATCTCATATCCATTTATTTTCCTAGTCCCTCCTCCACCCCATCTATCTTACATTTACTAGCTATGTGGCCTTGGGCAAGTCACAAAGTTTCTGAGTTTCAGGTATTTTCCTAGTACTTATCATAGTCAAAGATGGGTTCCAATCTTTGCTGGTGAAGGGAATTCTCTAGATGGACAGATTCATAAATTATTCTGGTTGATTTTTCTCAATTTCTCAGTGTTAGTTAAGAATAACTAGTTCTATGATCCAATCATTCAGAAGAGCAGTTTGGAACTATGCCCAAAGGGCTACAAAATGTGCGTACCCTTTGAGCTATCAATACCTCTACCAGGTTTGCATTCCAAAGAGGTTTTTTTTTTTAAGGGAAAAGGACTTATTTGTAAAAAGACATATTTATAGCAGCTCTTTTTATAGTGGCAAAGAACTGGAAATTGAGGGGATATCTATCAATTGAGGGAATGGTTGAATAAGCTCTGGTATATGATTGTGATGGAATACCATTGTGCTATAAAAAATGACAAGCAGGCAGACTTCAGAAAACCTTGGAAAGTCTTATACAAACTGATGCAAAGTGAAGTGAGCAGAACCAGAAGAACATTATACACATTAACAGCAACACTGTGCAATGATCAACTATGAATGACTTAGTTACTCTCAGCAATAAAAAAAACCAAGACAATCTCAAAGGGCTCATGATTACAAATGCCATCCATTTTCAGAGAAAGAACTAATGGAATCTGAAAGCAGATCAAAGTATACTATTTTTCACTTTATTTTCTTCTGGTATTTTTTTTCTCTCCTTTGGGTTTGTATTTTTTCCCTAACATGACTAATATGGAAATATGTTTTGCATGACTGCACATGTATAACCCATATCAAATTGCTTATCATCTAAGGAAGGGAGGAAGAAAATTCAGAAGTCAAAATAAAAAAAGTTAAAAATTGTCTTTACATGTATTTGAGGAAAAATAAAATATTATCTTAAAAAATGACTGGTTGTAGAATGGTGACTTAGACAATGACCTGGGAGGACATTGTGTTTTTTTGAGCATCTGTGCATGCATTTTTTACTTTGTGCTATAAATTGGTGAGTTGGACTTAGAATCAGAAAGACCAGAGTTGGAATTTGCCATTGTCAATTACTTCTTTAGTGACCTTGGGCAGGCCTCATCACTTCCCTTGGTCTTAGTTTCATTATCTTTGAAATGAGAAGGTTCAATCAGGTGACTTCTAAGGTCCCTTCTAGCTCAAATTTATGATTTTATGAAATAGAGACCCAGCACAATGAAGGTGATGAAGAGGAAGAGGATTGCTGTGCATCAAGCTAGCTTTTGATGGTAAACTCAAAGGATAGGCAGAGATTTAGAGAGAGGTCCTCTACTAGACATAATTGTAAAGTATACAAAGTTTACCTGTTTTGGTCCATCCTCCCCTTTTGTCACCATGTTCCTTGTAGCATAAGCTAATCCAGTCTCCCTTAAACCTGGCTTCTCTGTCCCTGTGTTCTTATGTTTTCCTATAATGACAATAATAAAAATAAACATTTATCTAGTTCTTTAAGGTTTTCAAAGTACTTTACAAATGTTAGTTTTTCCTCTCATAACAACCCTGAAGGAAGGGGCTTTATTATTATTCCCATTGTACAGATGAAGAGACTGAAGCAGATAGCAGTCGAAGGACATGCCAAGGGTCATGTGACTAACAATAATAATCATCGTAGCAATAACTAACAAAGATTTATATAATGCTTACTATATGTCAGCACCGCGCTAAGTGCTTTACACTTATTTCATTTGATTTTCACAATTCCAGGAAGTAGATGCTATTACTATCCCCATTTTACACATAATGAAACGGAGGCAAACAAAAGTTAAGGGACTTGCCCAGTGTTGCACAGCTAGTAAGTGTCAGAGGGAAGATTGGAACTAAGGTCTTTCTGACTCCTGGTCCAGAGCTTCATCCACTATAACACCTAATTGCCAACTACCTATAGTTTGCAGGTGAAATACTTCTCACATTCTCAACCCTTATAGCCACAGCTTTTTCACTGAAAATCATTTATCCTGTTTAAAGCATTTGACTTAGGGCTATGCATCCTTATGAGGCCATGGTAGCTACTAGCTAATTTAGAAAATAATTTATGCAATTGTTCTACTGGGAGAGCCACTGCTGGATAAAGTGTTTGTTTTCTTGTAACCAATACCTGGTACATGGTTGATACTTAACAAATGCTTATAGACTCAACAAAGGACTTCCATTTTCAAACTCAGTGGAAGCTCTGTAAATCTCTGACAGGTTTAGGGCATTTTTGGGCATCCCCTAACGTCAAACTGTCAGGCACAAAAGGAGGCACAGCTGGTTCTAGAACATGTGGAAAATGGCTGCTGTTTGTCCTTTATTATCAAAAAGGACCACAACTTCAGGGAAGTGATGCCATGACATGCAAGTGAATTGGATTTAAGTGAGGGAGGACTGTACGATGTCACCAGCCTCACTTTCTCCTCAGGAGCCATCTGGATCCAGGGGCCAGATATGGATCAGGACATCAGGAGATGGTCCAGGATTCAGTGGGGTACCTTGGCCTTTTCAAACAAAGGTCTGAAGGATAACCAAATGAAATCTCCCAGCTACCTTATTACGCACTTCTTTCAATGGAGTGTGGAAATGCCTCTTGCCAAACTTTCAAAATCATCAGGGCTAGCCCTGATGGAGTATAAAAGAGGGATCATGGTTGGAAGGAATCCTGGAAGACATCTGGTTCAACCCTACCATTTTACAGATGAAGAAACTGAGACCAAGTTAAATGACTTGTTCCATATTACACAAATAGCAATCTGTGTGTGGATTTTGAACCTAGATTCCATGACTCTCTAACTTTTTCTATTATACTGCACTTAAAACTGGAAGAAACCTCAGAGACTCTCTAGTCTACATTGTTCATCTGGCAGATGGCCTTGCCATCAGGGCCCAAAGAGCTTAAATCACTTGTCTAAAGTCACATGGCTAATAAGAAACAGTGCCATGGCTCAAATCCAGATCCTCTGACACCAAATCTATTGTTCTTTCTGCTCCATCATTTTTCTTTTGGTCTGGATGTGTGATTTTTATCAATGAAGAGAATTTCTCCAGGCAGTCAATGAACACTCATCAAGCTTCTGCCATGTGCCAGGGCCTGTGCTAAGTTCTAGGGATACAGAGAAAGGTAAAAAAAAACAGTCCTTGCCCTCACGGTGCTGAAATATAGTGCGGGGACAAACACATACACGCAAACAAGCTGTTTACCGCATGTGTGGGAAATAATCAGCTGAGGGAAGGTGCTAGAATTAAGGCAATTGGAGAAAGTTTCCTGTAGGTGACGGGATTTTAATTGCTTCTTGAAGGAAACCATGGGGTGGGGATGAGGAGAGAGAGCATTCCAGGCACTGGGGACAGCCAGAGAAAATGCCAGGAGACAGAATGTCTTGTTCTAGGATCAGGAAGGGGGCCAATGAGCCTACATCAGAAAATACAGGGAAGGTGGGGGAAAAGAGAGTATAAGGTAAAACTCGACGACCAGTGTGGATTAATATCTACTCCGTAATTTATGGTCTAATTTGCCCAGGAAACTTAGAAGTTCAATGACTGGCCCAGTCACATTGGCCTTCCTTTTGGAGTTATGAGGCTGGCTTAGGCACAGAAACAGAGTGGGAAAGGACTTTTGCTATTGTTGTTCAGTCATTCAGTCATGTCTGACTCTTCATGATACTGTGGATTGTACTATCCATAAGGTTTTCTTGGCAAAGATCCTGGAGTGGTTTGCCATTTCCTTCTTCATTGAATTAAGGCAAACAGAGGTTAAGTAACTTGTCCAGGGTCACACAGCTAGTGTCTGAGGCCAAATTTGAGCTCAGATCTTCTTGACTCAAGTTCTATAGCACTCTATCCACTGAGCCATCTAGCTGCTACATGGACTTGAAAGATCAACTATTCCATGTCTCATCCCCCCTCCCCCCCCCCATTCCCCACCACCTTTTTACAGCTGAGGAAACAGGCTCAGAAAAGTTGTGATTCAGGTCCTCTGACTCCAAATCCCAGTTCCTTCTCCACTGGACCACCAGTCCATTGGTTTTTGTCAGTTTCAGCTAGTATGTGTCAGAAGTGGGACTTGAACCCAGGTTTTCCTGAGACACTTGGTCACTACACTGTGCTGTCTCACAGTTGCTGATTCCTGGGGCCACTTTATTCATTTCACTTGGATTCATGAATACAGAACTCAAAATCACACTTGTAAGTGTAGGAATTGGATTCCTCAGAGAATAAAAGGAAGAGACTATAAGATTCCTGACTTAAAAATCTTAAAACATGTAGCATATAATATGGCTTATAGATGACAAATTCAGTATTGTTACAAGTTAATTCAGAGGGGCGGAGTCAAGATGGCAGAGTAGAAGCATGTTGAGTTATTAACATTCCTACATGGAAAAACAATAATTGTAACTGATGAAACTTTTCTCAGTATGAAAATAGTTGAAGGGAATATATATATCTATATCGGAGGGTATACAGGCATATGAATACATGTGTGAGTGTGTGTATATATGATTACAGGTATACATAGATAGAGGGCACAGGACCAATTTAATAGGAAGGGATGATACTTAAAAGGAGAAATTAAGAGGTGAGAGAGGAATATGAGAGGAGATGGAGAGAGACAGAATGGGTTAAACTATCTCATAAAGAAGAGGCAAGGGAAAAGGGTTACAATGGAGGGAAAAATAGGAAGGCAAAAGGGAATGTGTCAACCTTATTCTCACTGAATTTGGTTTGGGGAGGGAATGAAATACACACTAAATCTTGTATCTCACCCTACAGGAGAGTACGGGGAAGGGGATGAGAGGGGGGATGATGGAAGGGAGGGCAGGCTGGGGTGGAGGGAAGTTGGAAGCACTCACTTTTGAAAAGGGATGGGATCAAAGTAGAGAATAGAACAAGTGGGAGGTGGGATAGGAGGGAGGGAAATATAGTCAGTCTTTTACAATATATCTACTATGTTAATGTTTTGCATTAGCTACACATGTACAATCTATACTGAATTGCTTATTTTCCCAGTAAGGGTGGGTGACAATGGAGGAAGGGAATGAATCTGGAATTCAAAGTTTTAAAATCAAATGTTTAAAATTATATATACATATATACTATTATTAACACCATCTTACATGTAATTGGGAAAGAAGATATACAGGCACTGGGGCATAGAGATCCACCACTTTTCCATCCACTGGAAAAGTCAAAGGGGGTATGAGAGAAGATATGGGAGAGAGCAGAGTGGAGGAGGGGATATCCTGTGGGACTGCTATTCTGGGGTGGTGGGTAGGGGAAAAACAAGGAGAAAATTTGTAACTCAAAATCTGGCAGAAATTAATGATATAAATCAGAAGTTAATAAAGCATTTGAAAAATGACAAAAAAACCCAACAAGTTATTTCAGAATAATTGAGTATTATAAAACCATTAAAACAATAATCATGTCCTGTATGTTTTTATGTAGCTCAGAGGTGTCCTATCTGTGGGTAATTAAGTAAAAGGTGTCTTTGAGAGGAATGCATGGTAATTTTTAGACTGGTTAGACACAAGAAAAGGCAGAGCTGGTTCCAGAAATTCTGGAAAGACATCAAAGTCACACCCCATGTCTGAGTGAACTCCTTCAAAGGAGTGCAGAATTACACGTATCTTTTGCAAAGCTTTAAGAATAATTTCCCCATACAATGTTAGACCTGAAAGGCAACTCAGAGATCACCTTGTTCAACCTCCATAGAGGAATAAGGCACAGAAGGGCTAAGAGATATGTTCAAAGCCTCATACTCAATTAGTAGTTCATCTCCACCTGAATGACTCATTGACATTGCCTTCCCTCCCCCCTTACCTTTTTTTTTTTTTTTTTTGCTTTTTGGAGGACAATTGGGGTTAAGTGACTTGCCCAAGGTCACATGGCTAGTTTTTGTGTTGTGTCTGTAATGCGAATGTAAATTTTAAAGATCTTCCCTGTCCCTAGGCTAAAGTGCACCAGAAGCCTGGGGAGGGAGGCTTGTTTTTCAGTAGATACTTTTTGATTGGCCAGTGGGTCAATAAGGTTGTTACATTCTCTGAGCCAGGAGAAGGCTATATAAGCCCTGATGTGTAGCTTTGTTTTGGGACTCACTTTGAGAAGTGTTCTGTGATTTGATCTGAATTCTGGGAAGCCATTGTTGAGAGTCCCCCGGCTTTGAAAAACCCAGAATGTGGAAACCCAGATGTTGACTGGGTATGGATGTAATGATTGGACAGTTTGGAAATCTGTCTACTTGATGTTTCTGTCTTGATAATTATGCCTGTATACTTTGAGGTTCAGGGTGCTGACCTTTTCTCCTGAACAAGGTAAACGATATATGTCTGACTGATTAAAGTAAGCTTGTTAACCCATTTTGAGTTGCTTTCCTTTAACAAAGCAGATCCAAGAACCTGTGGTAGCTGCAAACCCTGAGGACGAGCTTGGGGTGCTTGCTGCTACAGTGTCTGAGGCTGTATTTGAACTCAGGTCCTCCTGACTCCAGGGCCGGTACTCTATTCACTGGGCCACCTAGCCGCACCCCCCTTCCCTTTTAAATCAAATATATGGCTTCATCATTATGGGTAGGAATGTGCTGATAAATGTTTAACAACCAGATCTCTGAAAAAAAATGTAGACAGGACATACTTTTAATTTTAATCTGCATAATTCACATTCTCTCCACTTTCTTAAGTATGGAAAATCAGCACAACAATAAACCAACTCCTAATTTGTAGTGTTTATTGATTTCTGAGGTGTAAATACTCCTACTGCAAATTAAACAATCAGTTCTTATGTTTCAAGCTGTATCCAGCACATCTTTGAGTATACAGAGCCCCTGGTGAGGAAATTCCCTCTCCCAAAGCAGATAGACATGCTCAGCAAGGCACCAAGAGGTTAAATGATTTGTAAAGACGCACAACCAGTGTAGCCAGAGAAGTAAGACAAGAATCGCGGTCTTTCTGATTCCAAAGCCATCTCCTTTATTTATTATTTCACCTTGACTCTCAAACTTAACATAGACAAAACAAAATTCACCATCTTTTCTTTTCAACTCATTCTTCTGCCCAACTTTCCCATTTCTGTTGAGGGTAGTCCACTTTTCTCAGGTTCATATACTTGGTGCCATCTTAGATTCTCACATCTCCTTTACTTCATTTTCATTTATTTGCCTCGTCCTATCACATCAATCTCCTTCTCTCCACCTTAATTCAGGTCATCACCCCCCCTCTCAGTTGATTTAGTATAAAGGCTTTATTTAAAAAAAAATACACTTTTACTGATGTCTTTTTTTACATTACCATATTTTCTCCCAGTATCCCTCCATCTTTTCCTTCCAGAGAGTCATCCTATATAGCAAATAGTATTTTTTAAAGAAAAAAAAAAGAAAGAGGAAAACAAAAAATCACTATAGTTGATCAATACATTAAAAAAGTCTGAAAACAAGTGCGATGAATGTATACCACATGTGGCCCTCTCATGTCTGCAAAGGGTTAGGGTGGCAGTATCTACTCTGATCTCTTCTTTTGAGTCTTGCTTGTTCTTGATAATTTTGCAACATTTACATTTTTTTTTTTTTGGTTAGTGGTTGTTCTGACTATCAACATTGTTGCAGTCATTGTGCATATGGTTTTCTTGGCTCTGTTTACTTCACTCTGCATTAGTTGTAATTCTTTCCCTTCTTTTCTTTGTCTGTTGCTACACCTGTTATTTCTTACAGCATTGTAATATTACATAATTAAAATGGTCTCTTAATTAGTCTTCTTATCTAAATTCTCTTTTCTCTCTAACCCACCCTTCACTTAGTTTCCAAAATAATCTTCCTGAGGCACAAGTCTGACCATTTTTCTTCTTTGCTCAAAAATCTTCAATGGTTCCCTAGAACCTTTAGGATAAAATTCAAAGACCTATACAATCTGGGTTCTACTTATCTTTACTGCCTTGTTATATATTGTTTTCCTTTTTTGCATACTCTACATTCCAATCAAATTGGTCTAATAGTTATTCCCTTACTTGGTCTTCTACCTTTTGCGTTTACACATGTGCACAAGCTTTTTACCATGCCTGGAATGCCTCCACTCTGCCTGTCAGAAGTCTTACCATTCTTCAAGACTTCCTTAGGTTTTCCAATCTTTATGAAATCTTCCCTGATCCCTTTCTACCATATTGTTAAATACTTCCCTCCTCCTTAATTTTATTTGTATTTATTTGTCCATATACACATTTGTAAGCTGGTGAAAATCAGTTCTACTAATATGGTCTTAGTGCTGCCCAACCCCCAACCCAGGATGTATATATGACCTGAGATTGCACATTACGTCATCACTTTCCCCAGCCTGTTGCTGGATGGTGCATTTTCCTGTATCCCTTGTTCTTAATCCTTATGAGCTAATTCAGAAAAGACCCTCATGTCACTGTCCTGATTATTCTAACTTCCCTTATTAATGATAGGCCATATTAGTTCATTGTCTAAAACTCAAATTTAAACCCAAAAGGGCTTTGACCAGAGTGGCTGCCATTGTGTGATTGCATGACCAAAGGTAGACCCCACTGGGTACTGCCCTTAGATGAGGGCAATGAGGACAACATTTTGAGACCGTTCCCTGTTTTCTTTCTATTCTGGTGAATAGAACTGTTCTTTCTGTATGATACTACTATTCGACACCTGAACTACTCCCTCCCTTCTGTGCTGGAATGTTAAATCTCCCCAGTAGAATGGATTTTTTTTTTACAACCAGGGACTTAAAAAAATTCCGGGTATTCTGAGTACCTCAACTATAATAGGCCCTGATTATTTGTCAAATTGAATAATACATTTGTTGAGAAGCAGAACTAAAAGTAGAAATCAGGTCTCTTGTCACTCAATCCAAGTATTCTTTCTACTATACCTTGCTTCTTGTTTTTAATCAGTTAATCACAAATCAATTGTTTTCAAAGGTTATCCTCTCTCAATCTCCTTGAGAGAGTAGACTCTTAATAAATGTTGAATTAAATCGAACCTTTCTCTGATTCTTTCCAGTTAGAAGTGATCTCTTGCTCTCCAAACTAATGAGACTCTCTCTAAATTTTGGATTTACAGCTGAAATGAACCTTAGAGGATCAGCCAATGTGGATATTCTTAAATCTCTTTTGTTTTATGGGCCTTCTTGACAGTCTGGGAAGGTCTATAGACCACTCCCCAGAATAACATTTTTAAATACATAAAACAAACAAACAAAAAAACTCCCCATAGGATTATAAAGACACTAAAGATTAGTGAAAATAAAGATGTTATTTTTTTCCATTTCACAATGGACCCTCGAAAGCTTTCTATAGACTTCTTGGGATTCTAGGTTAAGAACAGCTTATCTTGGGGTGGCTAGGTGGTGCAGTGAATAGAGCACCGACCCTGGAGTCAGGAGGACCTGAGTTAAAATTCAGACTTACTAGCCATGTGGCCTTAGGCAAGTCACTAACCCCAATTTCCCTGCCTTCTCCCCTCCAAAAAGCAAAAGCAAAAAAAAAGAACCTCTTATCTAGCCTATTAATCCTTTCATTTTACAAAGAAAATGAAACATAATTATGGTAAGTGACCTGTCCCAGAGTGCACATCATATTAGTGGCAAACTCTGGATTCAAACTGAGGTCTTTTGATTCTGAACCAGACATCTTCTTTTGAGTTAATATTATATTAATAATATATAGTTATGTCTTATATTAATATAAGACATATTTATACGAATAATATATTTATGTTATATATAATATGTATAATTATATTATATAATATATAAATAATATATTTATGTCTTATATTTATATGACATATTTATATAAATAATATATTTATGTCTTACAGAGTAATTGGATCTGGATAATACCACCTCATCCTCCAAAGCTATTTTTATTTCAGTGGACTTAGGAACAGAGATAGGCTTTGAAAAATCTTCTATAGTCTTTAGTTTGACTGCTGAATTCCTAGGAAGCTGAAAGCAATTAGGGTATAGGCCAGTATGGGAGGCTATGGAAATTATTAGATTCCATTTTGTAATATCTGACCCAAGTGTGATCCTCTTCTCTAGAATACTAAGCTCTAGGGGTATTTGGAATGAAGGTAGGGATGGGTACAAGAGAGCAAGGCGTACCAATTGCTTCCTCTTGTATACCTGACCTACTATGTAAATAGTAAGCCCTTAATAAATATAAACCTGACGACCTAAACCTCTAGGCCTGGATCAAGCTGAGTCCATTTTAAGTCTTTTTTTGTTTTGTTTTTTTATTTTTCAAATGCTTTATTAACTTCTGATTTACATCATTAATTTCTTCCAGATTTTGAGTTACAAATTTTCTCCCCATTTTTCCCCTACCCACTGCCCCAAAATAGCAGTCCCACAGTATGTCCCCTCTTCCAATCTGCTCTCTCCCATATCTTCTCCCATACCACTTTCGATTTTTCCAGTAGGGCATGGTGGATCACTATACCCCAGTGCCTGTATATCTTATTTCCCAATTACATGTAAAATAGTATTAATAATAGTATATACATTTTAAACATTTGATTTTAAAACTTTTAATTCCAGATTCATTCCCTTCCTCCCTTGTCACCCACCCTTACTGGGAAGATAATCAGTTCAGTATAGGTTGTATATATGTAGCTTATACAAAACATTAACATAGTAGATATATTGTAAAAGGCTGCCTATATTTCTTTCCCTCCTATCCCACCTCCCACTTGTTCTATTCTCTACTTTGATCCTGTCCCTTTTCAAAAGTGGGTACTTCCAAATTCCCTCCCCACCCCCCAGCCTGCTCTCCCTTCCATTATCCTCCCTCTCATCCCCTTCCCCCCTACTCTCCTGTAGGGTGAGATACCCTATTTAGTGTGTATGTCATTCCCTTCCTAAGCTAAATTCAATGGGAATAAGGTTGACCCATCTCCTTTTGCCTTCCTATTCTTCCCCTCCATTGTAACCATTTTCCCTTGCCTCTTCTATATGAGATAGTTTACCCCATTCTGCCTCTCCCCATCTCCTCTCATTATATTCCTCTCTCACCTCTTAATTTCACCTTTTAAGTATCATCCCTTCCTATTTAATTGGTCCTGTGCCCTCTATCTATGTATACCTGTAAACATATATACACATATTCACATATGTATTCATACGCCTGTATACCTTCCAATATAGACATGTATCTATATCTATTCCCTTCAACTATTTTCATACTGAGAAAAGTTTCATCAGTTACAATTATAATTTTTCCATGTAGGAATGGTTTTTTTTTTGCTTTTTGGAGGGCAATTGGGTTAAGTAACTTGGCCAAGGTTACACAGATAGTTTTTTTGTGTGTAGGTGTTAAGTGTCTGAGGCCAGAACTGAACTCCGGTCCTCCTGACTCTGGGGCTGGCTTTTTTTTTTTTTTTAAAGCAATTGGGGTTAAGTAATTTGCTTAAGGTTACAGGACCAGTTATTTATGGGTGTGGTGCTGAGTATCTGAGCCCAGATTTGATCCCCCAGGTCATCCTGACACTGGGGCCAGTGCTCTTACTCGCTGTGCTACCTGGCTACCCCTGGGGCTGGCTTTTTACTCACTGTGCCACCTAGCTGCCCCCTCCATGTAGGAATGTTATAGTTCAACTCTGGTAAGTTCCTTATGATTTATTTTCCCTGTTTACCTTCTCATGCTTCTCTTGCTTCTTGTATCTGAATGTCAAATTTTCTATTCAACTCTGGTTTTTTCATCAAGAATGGTTGAAAGTCCTCTGTTCCACTGAATGACCATATTTTCCCCTGAAACATGATACTCAGTTTTGCTGAATATCATATTCCAAGCCCTTCGATTCCTCAGTGTAGAAGGTGCCAGATGCTGGGTTATACTGATTATGTTTCCACAATATTCAAATTGTTTCTTCCTGTCTGCTTGTAATATTCTCTCCTTGATCTGGAAATTTTGGAAACTGGCTACAATATTCCTAGGAGTTTTCTTTTTGGGGTCTTTTTCAGGAGGTGATCAGTGGATTCTTTCAACCTCTATTTTGCCTTCTGGTTCTAAAACATCAGGGCAAATTTCCTTGAGAATTTCTTGGAGGATGATTTCTAGATTCTTTCTTTGATCATGGCTTTCAGGTAGTCTAATAATCTTTAAATTACTTCTCCTGGATCTCTTTTCCAGGTCAGTGGTTTTTCCCATGAGATATTTCACATTGCCTTCTATTCTTTCATTTGTTTGGATCTGTTTAACAGCATCTTGATTTCTCATAAAGTCACTAGCTTCCATCTGCTCCAATTTAAATCTGAAGAAATGATTCTCCTCAGTGAGCTTTTGAGATACTTTTACAATCTGGCAAATTTGGCTTTTTAAGGCATTCTTCTCCTCATTGCCTTTTTGAGCCTCTTTTGCCATTTGAGTTAGTCTGTTTTTTTAAGGTGTTATTTTCCTCAGTCAGTCTGTTGACTCTCAGCTTGTAATTTTCTTGCATTGTTCTCATTTCTCTTCCAATTTTCCTCCACTTCTCTTATCTGCTTCTTAAGGTCCTCTATGGCCTTTAACCAGCTCATATTTTCCTTTGAAGCTTTTGGTGCAGGATTTCTGACTTCACTGTCTTCCTCCTCTTCCATGTTTTGATCCTTTTTGTACCCAAAATAGGAGTCTAATGTTGTATTCTTCTGTTTGCTTTGCTTCCTTTGCCTGGTCACATTGCCACTGAATTACTTGACTTTTGGGCTTTTTGCCACAGTAGGACTCTGCCACCAGAGAGGGGAGCTTCCGTACCAAACACTGGGGTTTTCTTAGCTGCTATTAGTTGGGTGCCCTCTCTGAAGCTTCCACATGCTCTGGCAAGCTGGACCCACACCCTATCACCTCCACCCTAGACCGTAATCCATATCCATGCAGGTTAAAGCAAGAGCTATTACCCCTCAGCCTGGTTGCTTGGTCCCCCTACACTCTGCAGGCCAGGAGCTGAATCTGTCATGTGGCTGCTCTATGCTGCAGCCCTCAGTGTCTTCTCCCTCTGGGGGCAAAAGCTGATGCACTCCCAACTACTGGGTCCCAAAATCCACACTGCACTGACCTCTCACTTTGTTCTTTGCATCTATGTGTTGATAATTCAGGACCGCCAGAGCTGCTGGTGATCTGGAGTCCCTCCAGCATGGAGCTGGGCTTAGCTCCCAGAGTGTTGCACTGGCTGATTCCTGCTAGCTTGCTGGGCTGTCCTTAGTGGGAGGTTAGCTTCTCTGTGTCATTTTGTGGGTTCTGTAGCTCCAAAGTTTGTTCATAGTTCCATTTTACATGGATTGGAGGTGGTGAGAGCTGGAGTCACGTGGAGGTCCTGTTTCTGCTCCCCCATCTTGATTCTAGGCCCCCCTTTTTGTTTTTCGGGTTTTTTTGGCCAGAAAGTTTGAGTTCTGGTTGTTTCAATGCCAGAAACGAGAGCTCCAAATGATGAAAGTTGAGTTATTGTGGTCCTTTCTTGCTCTGTCTTGCCCAACCTAAGCCCATTTCTAACCTAAGAAGATTTAGAGAAGACTAGATAACATTAAATTTGTTCTGTAGGAAAGTGGGGAAGACCAGTGTGTACTCTCCTTTTCATTGTATTCTCTTTATCCAGTCAAATTCCCAAAAAAATGTAAATTTGTGATGACGTGAAAAGAACATGGGATATGGAGCCAGAGGTCCTGAGTCAAATTCTGGCTAGGTCACTTACTATATATCTATGTGATCTTGAACAAATCACTTATCTTTCTTTGGGCCTCAGCATCATCATTTGAAAAATTAAAGGATTGAGCTAGATTGGTTTTTCAGGTCCCCACCAGCCTTCAATCTCTAATTCCAAGTTAGCCTGTGGTCATTTTATTTTCATACTAAAACTTTAAAGAGTTAAACTAAAAAAAAAATTGCACATGCATGTGTGTGTATACTTTCTTTTTGGTTTAAAACTTGTATGGGTATTCTTTGCTTTTGTACCACATTCATTTCAGAATATATTCCTTCCCCTGTCCCTACCCAGTGAATCTTCCCTTGTAACAAAGATTTTAAAAAATAGTTGATGAAAATATGCAATATTCCATAATCATATTTTCCCACCTCTTCAATAAAAGTAGGGAGATGCATTTTCTCATATTTTCTACAAGACCAAGCTTATAATTATACAACCTTCAGTTTTGTTTTATTATTTCCCTTTACAATGTTGTAGTCATGGTGTTTTTTGTTCTCTTGATTTTGCTTATTTCCTTCTGCCTTTGTTCACAGACTTCATCTTTGTATTTTTCATATTAATTGTTTCTTACAGAGAAGTAATATTCTGTTACACTCATGGGCAAAAGTTTGTTGAGTCATTCTATAGTTGGTGGGTACCCATCTTGTTTCCAATATTTTGTAATAAAAAATTCTGCAATTAATATTTTTACAACCAAACTTTTGAGAACTATTTCAGGATAGGCCTTCAGGTAGAAGCTAGGAGAATGCTATGGATTTGGGTAAATTTTAAATTAAATTGTAGAATATTTAAGTAGCCAAAAAAATGTATAATAATGATTTATGGCTGCACAATCTGTCTATTCTGGTCCAGTCCACTTAAGTCTACACTCCATGAAGGCATATGCCTTGTTTTATTCTTCTTTATACCTCTTTAGCATGGATGGTCAGATAGTGTTTGAATAAGAAGGGAGCTTAGTCATCATCTAATCCAACCTCTTTATTTTATAGATGAGGAAACTGAGGCCAAGATGATGTGAAATGTTTTTGTCTAAGGTCCCAAAGAAAGGTACTATAAGAAAAAGGATTAGAATTCAGGAATCCAGACACCCAGTCTTATACACTTTCTACTATGCCACATACCCTACTAGAGTGTCTTGCATGTAATGTATTGTCAATAAATATTAGTGGAACTAAATGGAATTGAAAGGAATTAACATTGTGTATTCCATGACGCCATCTTTGATCTCTACAGCTATTAAAGATTCTTCCTTCCGCATTGTTCCTTGTTCTAAGACTTACTTATATATTTATGTTATCCTCCCAGTTTAACACAAACTCCTCAAAAGCAGGAACTGCTTCATTTTTGTCTCTGTATATACAGTGCCTAGGATGACATTTTGCAGGTAGCAAGTGCTTAATAAATATTTGGTGAATTGTTGGATTTATCAAACATAGTGTGACTTATTAGATCCCATGAGACTGCCCTCCTTCTTCTGTGCCCAAACCCTCCCAATACCCTCTTCTTCCTTTTCTCTTCTGGCTGGGCACTGATACTACAGTCCTACCACTCTCCAAGTAGGGAATCCTGATTCCCCTCTGCACTCTAATTCTTCAACACCCTCCTTGCTCTCCAATGGTGGTAGACCACTTTTTTAGGACAGATGCCTCAATGAATCTTAAGGACTCCAGGGCCTTGTCATCTGCCCTGCATCTGAACTCTCCTATATGTTTTGTCTTCTTCAACTAGAGTGTCAGCTCCTTGATAGTAATAATAATAATAACTAGCATTTATGTAGCAACCACTAAGTGCTCGCCATTTTGTTCTTTACAAATATTATCTCATTTGATTTTCACAACAACCCTAGGAAGTAGATGCTACTATTATACCCATTTTATAGTTGAGGAAACTGAGGCAAATGGAAGTTCAACAATTTGCCCAAAATCACATAGCCAGTGTCTGAGGCTGGATTTGAACTCAGATCTTCCTGACTCCACACCTAGAACTCCATTCACTGGATCACCTACTGACCAAGAGCAAGAACTGCCTTCTTTTTCTTTTTGCATCCTAGTACTTGGCACATAGTAAATCCTTAACAAATTTTTCATTCATTCATTTATCCAACTATTTCTTGGTATTATGTCATACTGCTTTGTATCTTTTCTTAGAAGCTTTTTACATTTTCTCTGGTTCTCTTTTGGTACAGCCAAGCTATATTCGTAGACTTTCTAGTAAATGCTGTTGAATAAATAGATTTCTACCTGCCTTGACCTGGAGGAATGTCATTTGGGCCTGGGCCAGTTAGATCCAGTAGGCTCCCAAGGGTTCCAGTTCTAATTTGACTCTGGGACCAACCTGAAGCAATCCCCAACCCTATCATTTTTTTTCCATGTTTTATCTCATGGTGTAAGCTTGAATGGAGAAGAAGATAGCTTGATTGTTATGGAAGCTGTCACTTGCTACTTGTGTGATCTTAGATAAGTCACAACTTCTCCTGGCTTCAATTTTCTCATTTGCTAAGCGAGGAAGGTGGATTGGGATGCACTTGTAGTTGTATGCCTTTTTTCCCGTGAGAAGATAATCGTGCTCAGACCATACACAAAAGATAACCACTTGGAAGACCTAGTACCGGAATCATGTTGCATTGCAACTCCTACTCCGGCTCAATTGGTTTTCTACTTTCCATAGCCACATAGCTTACATTGAGCTAGAATCTGTTCCATAACAATGAATTACAATGCACAGACATTGTTTCTGGGATGAATGAATGAATGAATAAATGAATGAATGAAAAAGCATTTATTAAGCACTGCTTAGCACTGTGCTAAGTGCTGGGAATAAACATGAAAGCAAGCAAGAGATTTCCCTGACCTCAAAGACCTTACATTCTTATTTTAACTTTGTCTTTTTAAACATAATATTTTATTCCTTTCCCCCAATAACATGTAAAAACAATTTTTAAACATTTAAAATTCTGAGTTCCAAATTCTATCCCTCCCTCCCTTTTTTTCTCCTTTCCCTGAGATGGTAAGCAATACGATGTAGTTTATACATGTGCAATCAGGAGTTTACATTCTTATAAGGACATATAACATCTATGGGTATGGTGGGCAGGCATGAGTGTTTTGGGCAGGGACATCAGAGTGAATGGTGATTAGAGCCATAGTACAATTGACTATTATTTCCTTTCCAGGAAATGTTGGTTTGATTACTATTCTCAGAGATAGATTTGGAAAAAAGGGGAGATGGGGCTTAGGGATGACATATATGAAGGCAGCTTGGATGATTGGTCTGGGTTTGGGCAAAATAAGGTGCATACTCATTAGTTAGAGCCCAGAGTACAAGGAACATCAAGATAATTGCCCAGTTGCTATTTTTAGCAATGAGCAATGTCAGGTAAGGCATTCATTTTTGTTTTTTGGTCTAGGAAAATAACTGATTGGATGTTTCAGGTAGAGAGATTCCAAGTCTGGTTAACAGAAAGATGGTGGACCCATCAGCTGAAATAGGGAAGACAGGCAGAAAGAAGATAAGTGTTGGAGGGAAGATGTTAAGTTCAATTTTGAACAAGTTGAGTTTGAGATATTGACAGGACATTAATCAAGTATTTTTTAAGTACCTCCTATGTGCCAGGTGCTGTGCCAAAGTCATACAAGCAGAGAGCATTGTATCATAGACCTAGAGCCAGAAAGGACCTTGAAGACCATTTAGTCCAATCGTTTTATGAGGAACAGAGAGGTTAGATTGCTTGTCCGAGGAGCCATGGGTAGTAATTGGCAGGGTAAACCCAGATTCCATGACTGACTTCAGCTTCTTTTCCTCTGTGTGACAGAGCCTCCCTATATCCAACATATAATGAACCTCTAGAAGTATATGTTGAATGAATGAATGGATGGATGGATGAAGGAAAGAATAAATAATAGGTATTAGACAGTCTTAAATGTCTAATAGGTATTAGACAGCCTTAAATTAGACAGCTCACTCTAGTTTAATTTCAGAGAATTGGCAACAAAAATACATTTAAGCTGATGAATATTTAATCCTTTCCTTTTTAAACTATTGCTGGTGGTTTCTGTCTCCCCACAAAGTACTTTATGGAGCACATTAGTTGGACCTTGTGTGTATTTATGAGATGAATTTCACACACTTTGGGTGTGTTCCAGTGCTGGGGAGCTGTGTGTCTCAGTATGCTTTATTGGCCAGCAGAAACCCTATGGAGCTTTGTTGTGTTAACATCTAATGCCTTTCACTCACCAAAGGCATATTCACAAGCAGAATTTTTGCCAGAGGCAGAAAATGTTCTCCCCTTCCCTGTTTTGAATTCTTCATTTCATAAAGAGAATGTTTTGATGAGAAAAAAGCTTATAAACTGTTAAGCTTGGATTTCTCTTCTCACAGGGAAATGGTATTACAGCCAAGGAAAGCTCCGCCCTCTGGTATCAGGCTTTCAGTCTTAATTGCTTCATCTCTTTCTGGTCAGAGATGAGGGACTGCACAACAAGCAGGATATTATGATTTCTTAAAGCAAAAGATAAGAAGCTAATTCTCAGGTTGGAATGCACCTCAGAGTCCTGACCTGGAATTGAACTAGAATCTATTCTATAACACTCCATAATAAGGGATTCATCCAACCACTGCTTGAAGACCTTTGGAGTTGGGAAGCTCACTACCTCCCAAGGTATTCCATTTGGATAGTTTTAATTGCTAGGAAATTTTTCCTTGTGTTGAATCTATCAGTCAATCAATCAATAAGCTTTATTAAATATCTACTATGTTCCAGGTAATATGCTAGGGGCTGGCACATAGTAGATGTGCACAAAAACAAAAAACAAAATAGTCCTTTTTCTCTAAGAACTTTCATCCTGTCTTGGGAAACAATACAAACGCGTAAAAGTAAATATAAAATATATATGGGGAAGCTAGGTGGTGCAGTGCATAGAGTGCCCAGCCTGGAGTCAGGAAAACTCATCTTCCTGAGTTTAAATCTGGACTCAGACTTTTCCTAGCTTTGTGGCCCTGGGCAAGTCACTTAACCTCGTTTGCCTCAGTTTCCTCATCTATGAAATGACCTAGAGAAGGAAACGGCAAACCAGTCAAGTATCTTTGCCAAGAAAACCCCAAATGGGGTCATGAAGAGTCAGACACCATTGAAACATTTGAGCAACAAGAATGCCAAGTGAAGAAAAGGTAATGTCTGGGAGTGGAGGACTATCACTTAGGAAGGTCAGGAAAGGCTTCGTGTGTAGGAAGTGGCATGTGAACTGAAATCTGAAGGAAGCCTGGGATTCTCAGAGGCAGAAGGGAAGAGGAAGGGAATTCCAGGCATGGGGTTCAGCCTGGGCAAAGGCACAGAGATGAAATTTTGCGAGTGAGGTACATCAAGGAGGACAGTGTGGTTAGATATTAGAATACGTGAGGGGCTTAACATGTAATAGAGCTGGAAAGATAGACTAGAGCTAGTTTGTGAGGGGCTTTAAACACCAAATTGAGTAGCTAGTATTTTGTCCTAGAAGCAGCACATACTTCTTTAAAAATATCACTTTGTTAGTTGTATGGAAGAAAACTCTGTCTCCCTATAATTCTTTCTCTACCTCTCCCTGACTTCTCTTGGTTCTGCTTATGTCCTCTGGGGGCCAAGTTGAATAAGTCATGTCCATTGGACCACAATTGGCCTCTAACTTGTGGGATGACAGAGCCGAGCAAATAGAGCAGGCTAGAGACAGGAGAATCAGGACGTAAACAGAAATTTAATGAATTTCAGAGTAAGGAAAATGGCATGCATATGGAAATCCCCTCTCCTAAGGAGGGCTTAAGGCTGCTAAGCTGTGGGCCACTCATATACATGAAAGGGGTTGGACCACAACACAATCATTACTAGATCTCGAAACAGCTCTCATGGTTGGCATTTCTTGGAATAATACAGGCATTCTTAGGTCCCATGGGAACAGTCATTGCTCAAGTCTTAGGGGTCATGTTGACCCTTCCAGATACAGAACCAGAACTCTGTGACAGGAGCAGGAGTACAGTAGTTGTCAGTGACATGGAGCAGGGATTGTGAACATGTGATGGATGGTTCTGGGAGATGGGAGGGAGGGCTAAATCCCTAAGTGAACACCTGGTGCTGGTCCAAGCAATACACTTTGCCAGATGGTATCGTTCTGAGTGCAAAGGATTATGGTTATGCCAAGCTCAGGTACAGCCTGCTTGTTAGGTCTTAGCTCTGGAAAACAGAGTATCTCCAAAATATTTTGACAGTCTGTTTTTCCCCCAATGACAACTTTCCAAATGCCTAAGGCTTACTATCATGTCCTGTCTTCTCCCTTGTGACTACCGCTCTCCAAATTTTCTCTTCTGAAGACAAAAAATTCCCATATATTTCCATTGATCTTTGTATGAGATAAGACTACCCTGGTTGTCCATATTTGAGCTTCATCAGCACAATTATTAATATCCTTTTAAGAATAGGATCCCCAGAAGGGCACTCACCATTCCTGGCCTAGCCTTCTGTATATCAGTGTCAGTGTAGCTCTTGTGCCCGATAGATCTCTTCTTTAAAGGTTGGTACCACATGTGTGCAGTAGATGGAACAGATTTCTACAATGTTAGACCACTTAGGGAAGGAGGTCTACTTCTGAGGGCTGGGCTTTAAAGCAGTTGTTGCTGCTTCCATGAAAGTGAAAGGTAGGCTAAGATATTCTGGCAAAAGCTGGATGACCACTTGTTGTAGATGCAGGCAAGAGAAATCATTCTTCAGGTAGAGGTTGGACCATACCACCATGAGCAGACCTAATCAGGTCCAATATTGCCTAATGTCATAAGATAAATAAGGTCAGCCTCTATCAATAATTAGATAGGAGAATACCTGGGAACACCATGGATTATAAGCTTTTAGGCAAATAGGTGGGTCAGTGAATAGTATAGAGCTTAGAATCAAGAAGACCTAACTTCAAATCCTGCCTCAAATAGTTGCTAGCTGTGTGATCCTGGAGCAGCTACTTAGCTTCTTTCTGTTTCAGTTTCCTGATCTGTAAAAATGAGAGGCTTCATATAGTACCAACAAAATCCATCAAGAAAAGATAGAAAGAGAACTTTCGCTTAATGTATCTATAGTATGTGTGAAATACTTGGAAATGTATAAAATATTTACCAAAATATACAAAAGAACTATAGGAATACAACTACAAAACACTATTTAGAGAAATATAGACCTAAATATTTGGAGAAATATTAATTGCTTATTGTAAACCAAGCCAGTATAATAAAAATGACAATCTGACCTAAATTAATTTATTCAGTGCCATATGAATCAAATTGCCAAAGGATAATTTTTATAGAGCAAGAAAAAATAATAAAATTAATCTGTAGGCAGAAAAGGTCAAGAATTTCAGGGTAAATCATCAAAAAAAATGAGAGAGAGGGCTAGTAGTATTAGATTTCAACCTATACTACAAAATCATAATCATCAATATGATTTGGTACTACTTAAGGAATAAAAAGGTTGATCAACGGAATACTTGAGGTACATAATATACAGAAGCAAATGAACTCAATAGTTTTGTGTTTAACAAATACCAAACCCCTGTCTACTGGGATAGAAACTCACTATTCAATGAAAACTGCTGGAAAAACAGGAAAGCAGCCTGGTAGACACTAGGTATAGGCCAAAATCTCATACCATCGGTTAAAATAAGATCCAGTTGGACATGTGAATTAGATATAAAAGTAACATCACTCACTAATTAAAGAAGGAAACCACGCCTTTCAGATCTCCAGATAGGGAGTTTATAATCAAACAACAGAGAGAGAACATCAAAGAAGATAAAATGTACAATTTTTATTATATAAAATTGAAAAAAAGTTTTTCTACAAACAAAAACAGTGGAATTCAAATCAGAGGGGAAACTGATAATTGGAGAAAAATGTTCTGCAGTAAGTTTCTCTGATAAGGGTCTCATTTCCAAAATATATTAAGAACTCATGAAATTTCATAAGAATAATAATTATTTACTAACTGATAGATGGTCAATTATATCAACAGGTAGTATATGAGAGGCACCTGGTTGCACAATGAATAGAGTGCTGGGCCTGGAGTCAGACCTGAGTTCAAATCTGACCTCAGACTGCCCGTAAAACTCTAGGCAAGTCACTTAACTTCATTAGGCCTCAGCATCCTCAATTCTAAAATGGGGATAATAATAGTACCTATCTTTCAGGGTTGATATGAAAATCAAATAGGATGATATCTGTAAAAAGTGCTTAGCACAGACCTAGTAAAACAGTAGTCACTATATAAATGTTTATTCATTTCCTTTCCTCTTCCCTTTCTAAAAAAGAAATTCAAGCTATCACTAGCTTCTATAAAAAATATTCCAGATCACTAATAATTAGAGAAATGTAAATTAAAGCAAATTTGAGATTGTGAGGTGTCCTCATATTGACAAAATGACCAAAATAAATGGGGGGTGGGAAACAACAAATGTGGGAACAGCTGCAGAAAAGAGGCACATTACAGCATAGGTAGTTTGGTCCAGCCATTCTGCTTTCTCCCATACCCCTTAAGACTTTTCTAGTGGATCTCTATGCCTCAGTGCCTGTATATCTTATTTCCCAATTACATGGAAGATGGTATTAATAATAGTATATATATATATATATACACACATACATATACATATATATTAGAATATTTTGTTTTAGAACTTTCAATTCTAGATTCATTCCCTTCCTTCCTTGTCACCCACCCTTACTGGAAAGATAAGCAGTTCAGTATAGGTTGTACATGTGTGGCTAATGCAAAACAATAACAGTAGATATATTGTAAAAGACGGACTATATTTCCCTCCCTCCTATCCCACCTCCCACTTGTTCTGTTCTCTACTTTGATCCTGTCCCTTTTCAAATGTGGGTGCTTCCAACTTCCCTCCCCCCCAGCCTGCCCTCCCTTCCATCATCCCCCCTCTCATCCTCTCCTCCCCTACTCTCTTGGAAGATGAGATACCCTATTTAGTGTGTATTTCACTCCCTCCTCAAGCCAGATTCAATGGGAATAAGGTTGACCCATTCCCTTTTGCCTTCCTATTCTTCCCCTCCATTGTAACCTTTTTCCCTTGCCTCTTCTGTATGAGATAGTTGACCCCAATCTGTCTCTCCCCATCTCCTCTCATTATATTCCTCTCACTTCTTAATTTCACCTTTTAAGTATCATCCCTTCCTGTTATATTGGTCCTGATATATTTCTAATCCCTTCAACTACTGAGAAAAGTTTCATAAGTTACAATTATTGTTTTTCCATGTAGGAATGTTAATAGTTCAACTTTGATAAGTTCCTCATGATTTCTTTTCCCTGTTTACCTTCTCATGCTTCTCTTGCTTCTTGTATCTGAATGTCAAATTTTCTATTCAACTCTGGTTTTTTCAGCAAGAATGCTTGAAAGTCCTCTATTCCACTGAATGACCATATTTTCCCCTGAAACATGATACTCAGTTTTGCTGGGTAGGTGATTCTTGGTTTTAATCCCAGCTTCTTTGACCTCCGGAATATCATATTCCAAGCCCTTTTATCCCTCAGTGTAGAAGCTGCCAGATCCTGGATTAACCTGATTGTGTTTCCACAATATTCAAATTGTTTCTTCCTGGCTGCTTGTAATATTCTCTCCTTAATCTGGGAATTCTGGAAACTGGCTATAATATTCCTAGGAGTTTTCTTTTTGGTATCTTTTTCAGGAGGTGATAGGTGGATTCTTTCAACCTCTATTTTGCCCTCTGGTACATCAGGGCAGTTTTCTTTGAGAACTTCCTGGAGGATGATTTCTAGGTTCTTACTTTGATCATGGCTTTCAGGTAGTCCAATAATTTTTAAATTATCTCCCATGGATCTATTTTCCAGGTCAGTGGCTTTTCCCATGAGATATGTCACATTGCCTTCTATTCTTTCATTTGTTTGGATCTGTTTAACATCATCTTGATTTCTCATAAAGTCATTAGCTTCCATTTGCTCCAATCTAATTCTGAAGCAATGATTCTCCTCATTGAGCTTTTGAGATTCTTTTTCTATCTGGCAAATTCAGCTTTTTAAGGCATTCTTCTCCTCATTGCCTTTTTGAGCCTCCTTTGCCATTGGAGTCAGTCTGTTTTTTAAGGTATTATTTCCCTCAGTCTGGCTGTTGACTCTCATTTCATAATTTTCTTGCATTGTTCTCATTTCTCTTCTCAATTTTTCCTCAACTTCTCTTATCTGCTTCTTAAGGTCCTCTATAACATGTAACCAGCTTGTATTTTCCTTTGAAGCTTTTGGTGCAAGAGTTCTGACTTCACTGTTTTCCTCCTGTTCCATGCTTTGCTCCTTTTTGTCCCCAAAATAGGAGTGTAATGTTAGAATCTTCTGTCTGCTTTGCTTCCTTTGCCTGGGCATGTTGCCCCTCAGTCACTTGACTTTTGGGCTTTTTGCCACAGTAGGACTCTGCCACCAGACAGGGGAGCTTTCGTCCCAAATGCTGAGGTTTTCTCAGCTGCCAGAGATATTAGATGGGTGTCCTCTCTGAGGTCTCCACATGCTCTGGCAAGCTGGACACACACCCCAGGACCTCCACCCTAGACTGAAATCCAGATCCAAGCAGGTTAAAGCAAAAGCGATTACCCTTCAGACTGGTGCTTGGTCCCCCTACACTCTGCAGGTCAGGAGCTGAAGCTGCCACACTGGCTGGCTGTGCTGGTGTCTCAGCGGCTTCTTGCCCTGGGGGTAAAAGCCATGCACTCCCACTTTCTGGTCCAAAAGTCCAGACTGCACTGATGTCTCGCTTTGTCCTTCTCATCTATGTGTTGATAAATCTGGAAACGGCTACAGCTACTGCTGATCTGGAGTCCCTCTGGCTGGGGCTAAAGCCTTGGCATGGGGCTGGGCTCTGGGCTCGGCTCCCAGAGCACTGTGCTGGATTCCTGCCAGCCTGCCGGGCTGTCCTCAATGGGAGGTTAGCTTCTCTGTGTCATTTTGTGGGTTCTGCAGCTCCAAAGTTTTTTAGAGTCCCCTTTTTACATGGATTGTGGAAGGTGGAAGCTGGAGCAGCAGGAAGGTCGTGCTTCTACTCTGCCATCTTGGTCCAGCCATTCTAGAAAACTATTTGGAACTATGCTAAAAAAATTAGTAAGCTGCACACATCCTTTGACCCACAGATGCCCCTACTAGGTCTATATCCCAATGAGATTAAATAAAGAGAAAAATGTCTATTTATACAAAAATATTCATAGCAACTTGTGGTGCCAAAGAACTGGGAACTAAGTGGGAATACCTATTATTTGGGAATGACTGAACCCATTATGATATATGATCATAATGGAACATTATTGTGTTGTAAGAAAATATTAAGGAAATAGTTTTAGAAAAATCTTGGGTAGATTTGTCTGAATTGATGCAGAGTGAGATGAGAAGAACCAGAAGAATACAATAATAACCATATAACAAAGACAAACAAATTTGTAAGACTTGAGAACTCTGATCAATATGATGACTAACGATGATTCCAGAGGCTCAAAGTATGCTATCTCCCCCTTGATAGAGAGATGATGGATTCACAGGTCATTTTGAGACATATTTTTTGGAGATGGACAATGTGGGAATTAATTTTGCTTGACTACATATTTGTTACAAAGATTTTCCTTTTCTTTTTTAATGCCAGGGGGAGGGGGAGATAGGAGAGAGAAAATAGATTTTGCTTATTGGGAAAAAAAATAATTATACATTTTTTCAAAGGAAGGGATTGCCCCTTAAGGCCCTTTTCAGCTTTAAATCTATGATTATATGATTCCTCAGACCCACCTGTTCCATCTAAGATTTTATAACTTCTGATACCTACCATTTTTCACTTCTAACCCATTCCTCTAAAGTGCAAGTTAGTCTACAGATCCCCTGTGGCTCAGACACCTTTAGTCTAGTTTCTACCAACCTTCAGTTGGCTTGAAGATATGGCACCTACTTTAAAAGCATAAATAACAAATACTATTTAAAATTTGGGCAGAAAGAAATACCTCGAAAATTCATGAATCAGGTCAGCAGTGTTGAAAAGGAACCTTAGTAACTCCTACCTTTTTAGTAGCAATGACTAGTTACTTTTGGCAGTTTTATTGCTTTCCTTCTTGTAACTTATGGGTGGAACTCTTTCATATTTACTGTCAACCACCCTCCCTTGTCTTCCTGACTATATATGTTCCTACCCATGACTTCCTTATCATGAGAATAACCTATTTTTGTTTCAGTAACACTTTTGAGTGCTGTTCAGAGAGGAAGAGGAGACTCCTAGGGTCCATTTCTTTGATGGCAAACCATGGTTTAAAACTTTCTATTGCCAGGGTGGCCATCTCCCCTTATTGCTTCACAGAGTTGGCAGGATTTATTGCAGGTGGCACAGTCAACCTGGAGAGATTGGGGAATCATAAGATATGGGGACAATTTCATCAAAAGGGCACTGTTATTGGATACACAGGTGCTCATTAATCTTGATTGATTAGACTATAGAGGTGGGGCCTATCCCTGCATTTGAATGGAATCTTCTAAGTCCAGCTTATACAAGTTAAAACTAACTCCAACCAGAGTGTGTTAAACTTCTTTCATCCCATGACCTGCTTTCTTTTAAATATAATTGATTCTCACATTAGGGGTAATGTGAAGGACTTAGGAAGAGGATTTTGCTGTGTGTCAAGACAGTAGAGTTCTGGTTTGATCATGAACATGTTCTATGATCTTGAGCAAGCCCCTTTTCTTCTTCCAGCATCAGTTTCCTTATCTGTAAAATGAAGGGGTATGACTAGATGAGGTCCAGATGCCAAGAGACCAGGAGAAAGTCTTCTCCAGCACTATTTCCTAAGATAGGACTGTATGCTTTGAATGTTCAGATGTACTTGTTAAACCTTAAAGACAGAGGAACTGAATTCTCAGACACTACTGGTGCCATTTCTCAAGTGAAACATTTTAAGTCTGATTATAAGAAAGGAGGTGAAGTTCCAAAAGCTGTTTATTTAAGAAAAAAAAATTTCTCCTCCCAAGAAAGCTCCAAGAGGGGCAGAGCCAAGATGGTGGGGTAGAAATGGGACTTCTGTGCAGCTCCAGCTTCCATCTCCTCCAATACATGTAAAAAATGACTCTAAACAAACTTTAGACCACAAAGTGACAGAGAGAAACAAATCTCCCCCTGAAGGAAGCCCAGCAGGCATTGCAGTGCACTGGGAGCCAAGCCCAGCCCAGCGTGAGCCTGAAGTTTTAACCCCAGGGTGGCCCCAACCAGAGGTGCCTGGAGCAGATTTCACAAGAGTAAATTTACCAGCAGCTGTAGTGGTTTCCAGACTTCTCAATCCACAAATGCCAAAGACAAAGTAAAAGGTTAGCGTGGAACTTTGTTGGAACAGGGGGAGTGTGGTCTGGCTGCTACCCCCAGAGCAAGAAGCAGAGGAGGTGTGGTGGTGCCACATGGCTGCTTCTGGAGCTCCTGGCCTGTAGATCATAGGGGGACCAAGCACCTATTCAGAGGGTAATCACTCTTGCTTTGACCTGCTTAGATGTAGGTCGTGGTCTTGGGTGGTAGTCCTGGGGTATGTGACTAGTGAGCCAGAGCATGTGGAGGCTGTAGAGAGGGAGCCCATCTAATAGCTCTGGCAGCTGCAAAAACCCCAGTGATTTGGGACATAGCTCTCTTCATTCTAGAAGCAGAGTTCTACTGTGGCAAAGAGCTCAAAAGTCAAGTAATTGAATGCCAATATGAGCAAGCAACATGGTGCATGAGGAAAACAATGAAGTCAGACCTTCTGCATCAAAAGCCTCCAAGAAAAATAAGAATTGGTCACAGGCCATGGAGAAGCTCAAGAAGGATTTTGAAAATCAAGTAAGAGAAGTGGAGGAAAAATTTGGAAGAGAAATGAAAATGATGCAAGAAAATCATGAAAAGTGGGTCAACAGCCCGCTAAAGGAGACCCAAAAATACACTGAAGAAAATAACATCTTAAAACATAGACTAACTCAAATGACAAAAGAGGCCCAAAAAGCCAATGAAGAGAAAATGCTTTAAAAAGTCAAATTTGCCAGATATAAAAGGAATTTCAAAAACTCACTGAAGAGAATAACTCCTTCAAAATTAGATTGAAGCAATTGGAAGCTAATGACTTTATGAGAAATCAAGATACTATAAAACAGATCCAAACAAATGAAAAAATAGAAGGCAATGTGAAATGTCTCGTTGGAAAAACCATTGACCTGGAAAACAGATCCGAGAGAGATCATTTAAAAATTATTGGTATACCTGAGAGCCATGATTAAAAAGTGTCTAGACATCATCTTTCAAGAAATTATCAAGCAAAATTGCCCTGATATTCTAGAACCAGAGGGCAAAATAAAAATTGAAAGAATTCAACTATCACCTCTTGAAAAAGATACCAAAAAGAAAACTCTTAAGAATATTATAGCCAAATTGCAGAGTTCCCAGATCAAGGAGAAAATACTGCAAGCATTCAGGAAGATACAATTTGAGTATTGTGGAAACATAATCAGGATAACACAAGACCTAGCAGCTTCTACATTAAGGGATCAAAGGACTTGGAATATGATATTCTGGAGGTCAAAGGAGCTAGGACTAAAACCAAGAATCACCTACCCAGCAAAACTGAGTATCATGCTTCGGGGAAAATATGGTCATTCAATGAAATAGAGGAATTTCAAGCATCCTTGATGAAAAAACCAGAGCTGAACAGAAAATTTGACTTTCAAATACAAGAAGCAAGAGAAGCATGAGAAGGTAAACAGGAAAAAGAAATCATAAGGAACTTATTAAAGTTGAAATATTTATATTCCTACATGGAAAAATGATCATTGTTACTCATAAGACTTTTCTCAGTATGAGGATACCTGAAGGGAATATATATGTATATATATATATATATATGTATATATATGTGTGTGTGTGTGTGTGTGTACATACATATATATGTAAGTATATGAGGATGTATGTGTATATAAATATATATGTGAATGTGGGCATTTGTACATTCATGTACATAGCCAGAGGGCACAGGATGAGTTGAATATGAAGGGATGATATCTAAAAAATAAATTTAAGAGGTGAGAGAGGAATTTATTGGGAGAAGAAGAAAGGGAGCAATAGGTTATGGTAAATTATTTCACATAAAAGAGGCAAGAGAAAACTGTTACAATGGAGGGGAAGAGCAGGAAGGTGAAAGGGAATGGGTCAACCTGATTCTCATTGAATTTGGCCTAAGGAGGGAATAACATACACACCCAATTGGGTATCTTACCCTACAGGAAAATAGGGAGGTAGGGGATAAGAGGGGGAGGATAGAAGGGAGACAGATGTGGGGAGACGGTAGTTAGAAGCAAACATTTTTGAAAAGGGATAGGGTCAAAGGAGAAAATAGAATAATAAGTGGGGAGCAGGATAGGAGAGAGGGAAATATAGTTAGTCTTTCACAATATAACTACTACTATGGAAATGATTTGGGTAACTACACATGTACAATCTGTATTGAATTGCTTATCTTCCCAGTGGGGGTGGGTGAGGAGTGCAGAAGAGAAAAATATCTGGAACTCAAATTTTAAAAACAAAGGTTTAAAAATTGTGTTTTTACATGCAACTTGGAAATAAAATATACAGGTACTGGGGTATAGAAACCCATTGTGCCCTACTAGAAAGTTAAGGGGGGTGAAGGGGGAGGATATAAGAGAGAACAGATTAGGGGAAGGGGTATTCAGTAGGCATGTTATTTTGGGGTGGGCGGTAGGGAAAAGACAGGGAGAGAAAAATTATAACTCAAAATCTTGTGGAAATGAATGTTGAAAACTAAAAATAAATTAAAAAAAATTTTTTTAAAAGAGCAAGCTCCAAGGCTTCTTTCAATTCTCAAGTCTTTCTGAGTTTGACTTCACTCACATTCCAGTCCAGCCTGGCCTGGTGAAATCTCCTAAATGCTATGAATGTTACTTCCAGTCACCTGCAATTTCCCTAAGTCTAGCTATAATTTAGTAATATTCATCTGAAAGGATAAAGCTAAATATCTTAAACGATCAAGTTATTAATTCAAAGTTTCAATCAGGGGTTGAGCTGAGGCTATTTATTAGGAAGTAACATAGTTTGTGTGTGTGTGTGTGTGAGGGGGAGGAATGGGAGAAGAGGAGGAAGGAGATGAGGAAAGAGGCCCTACTTTCCTATATCCCTTAGTTATACAAATGTTCTTATTTGCTGTCTGTGTGACCTTGGGCAAATTACTCAACCTCTCTGTGTCTCCATTCTCTCATCTGTAAAATGCACTGTGTGCTATACTATAATGTCTCTGGGGGCCCTTCCAGTTTTAGGTTTGTGATCTTATGATCCAACCAACTTGTCTTTATGGGGGGCAAATACCACAAAAGGATCCAAAAAATCTGCTGATAACTTGGAAAAGGTGCAGCACAACACCATCCCAGTCTGAAGAAAGGTAAAGAACAAGATAGTGGTCCAAAGGTTAATATTGTCTTACTCTTTGCAAATGCCTAAGTGCTCTGATTGAATAAATAAATGCTCTTTCAGGAAAAAGGAGATACCTAATCAAACTTTTTACTATTAGAAAAAACCACAGAGAAAATTTAAATGTAAATTAGAGTCAAAGGATATGAACAAACAGTTCTCAAAAGAATTGCAAACTATTAACAGTTGTATAAAAAATGCTCCAAATCACTAATAATGAAAGAAACTTGAATCAAAACAATCCTGAAGTTTCACCGTTTAAGTTGTCAAAGATGACAAAAGATGGGAATAGTTATGGCTGGAGGGGTTGAGAGAAAATTAAATACCTTGGTGATGGAGGCATGAAGTAGTGCAGTCATTTTGAAAAGCAATTTGTAATTCTGCAAATAAAACGACTAAAATGTTCATTTCCTTTGATTCAAAGATCCCATGTCTGAGCTTATGACTTAAGGAGGTCGCTGATAAGAAGGAATACTCATATACACCAAAAATATTTAGAGTAGTACTTTTTGTTATAGTGAAGAATTGGAAACAAAGTAGATGTTAATCTATTGGGCAATGGCTAAACTAATCATGGTACACGAATTTAATGGAATATTGCTGTACTGTAAGACATTATGAATGTGATGAATACAGAGAAATGTGGAAAGACATATATGAACTAATGCAGAATAAAGTAAGCAGAACCAAGAAAACAATATACACGATGGTTACAACAATGTAAATGGAAAGAACAACCATACAACCAAAAGACCCCAAAGTAAATGTTCAAAATTACAAAGAATAAGAATGGCTCAAAAGAAGAAATATGAAGACATTCCTACCACACCCACTGCAGTAGTAGGAGATCCACAAGTATCATATGTCACACACATTTTCAGACTTTTTTGATATTTTTATCAGTTATGTTGATTTTACCTCCTTTTTTGCATTAAAAATAATATGGGATGGTTCTCTGGGAGGGGAAGGAGGGAGGATACTGGGGAAAACCATAATGATAAGAAAAACAAAAGAAATCAATAAAAACTCATTAAAAAAACACTTAAATCTGAAAAAAAAATCCACAAAATCTTAAGAGTTCCACAAATATCATCATAATGAATAGGAGAAATTTGTGAAGTGCCCTGTGAGTGTTGTCTCCTGTGTAGGATGAAGTAATTGGACAAAACCCATACTGTCTAATGGCTTATGATTTAGGAAAGACAACATGGAAATAGATATGGAGACCATTACACAAAAAATAAATAAATATACACACTAACTCAAAGTTTTTACATTTTTGGACAGGAGTAAAACTATATCATTTGTAGCTTGTGAGGAAAGAGGATGTAGCCTATTTGGTAGAGATGGGTCTGGGAAGAGTTCAACTCTTTTTAATTAATTTGATTTTCTTATCCAATCTGTCACCTTTTGATTTTATTGGATTGTTTAATCCACTCACATTTAAAGTTTTGAGTTAGATTTATATATTCCTCCATCTGTGTCTAAAAATTTTTTGGGGGGGTTAGGTTTCTTCCCCACCCCCTTCTGCTTTATTGTAGTATTACGTTCCTAATTATTTTCATTTTTTAAGGTGGCCCTGATCCAACTGGTTCTCTTTACCTCACCTGGGAGTCCCTCTTCTCATTTGTTACCCCTTTTCTTTTAGGGTTTTGTTTATTAGTTCCTTTTTCCATTCTGATTTTATTTGGATATATTTATATATGTATGTATATATGTATATGTATATATATTTTTCCTTCTTTTCTCTCTCAGTCAAATAGAATCCCCCTTCTCTTCCCCTTCAGTTAGTATTGCTCATTAGCTTTTTCAATTTCTTTTTTTCTCCCCTTTCCAAAGAGGATTTTTCTCATTCTCCTCATTATTCATATTCTCTATCTGTTTATTCTTGACCCTCATTGTATGATTCATTATGCTTATAATTACCTGGTCTCTTTCTTTGCTTTGTGTTCTTCATGAAATCAAAGCTTCCATTCTAGGCTCTTTTCTCTGGGGGCTTTCTGCCACTACCTTGTGTAATGGTAATGGGAATTTGAAGATTTTCCCCGCCCCTTAATAAGCCGAAGGGGAAGACCTTCCCTGCTTCAAAGATTTTTCCTGACCCCAGTAGGCTGAATGTAATCACATGGAGCCTGTGGTGGGAGGAGTTTTCTAAAGGGTGGAGCAGGCAGAGTGGAGCAGAGCTCATAGGAAGTTGGGAGTCAGAGCAGTTAGAGTTGGAGGGAGCAGAGGATGCACCCAGGGAGACAGCTAGGCTTTCTATGTTGCTATGATGGCTTCAGTTCCTGGTGTTGGGATTTGGTTTTCTGGTATCTGAATAAATGTTTTGCTTCTGTCTTTATATGAAGAGTCTGCTATATTTTACAATTGAGAATTATGCTGGCATATTTACAGTTGCCATTGGTGCTATGAATATTGTGTTGGTACTACACTTTGTAGGGTTTACCTCATGGATTCCCCCTTCCCTTGTGCTTTACTCCCAGAACAATATAATTTCTTACAGGTATCAGAGAGAACACTACCACATGCTAGGGCCCCTGCCCATCATGACCCTGAATATGCAGGTCACCATTGACCAACACCCTCTCTTATTAACCTTTTTTTTCCTACATTTTTTTCAGGAAATATCCTTCCTGTGTCCATGTTCTTCTACTCCTCTAGTGCCAGTTGCTCTCAGGGGTTCCAGCTTTCTGACTCCTCCCAATGTAGAACTAATAGACTTTTCAAGCACTAAATTCTCCTGTCCTCATCCAGTGGAAGGCCCTCATCTCCCTTCACCAACCCTCCCTTTTGCCTCATGGGAGTATTCATCATGGAACTTTCTCACCTTCAAAGTAAAGCCTCCTTCCTTTCCTTCCACATTTTTTTGGCCCCCTCTTCACTCAATACCCTGTAGGCTCTTCTCTTTTTGAGACTATAGAGGTCACCTTCCCCTAATTAGTAGCCCTTGATTTGACCTCAGCACATCAAGCACTTCTTTCTCCCCCCATTCCACTTTTCCCCCTTTTATATATCCTCCCATGTTGTAATGTAATCCCACAAAACAAAAACAGAAACAAAATACTGATTCCCCTAAAGGCAGGGCATCTCCAGGTTCTGTCCATAATACTCCCTGCCCCCCTTTACCATTATCTCTACCAGATTCCTGCCTTGATCCCTGACTCCTTGTGTTTCTTGTCTCTGTATTGTCATTCTGTTGCTGTTACTGTATTTGCCTCCTATATTTGTTCACTTCTTCATTTTTATTGTTTGGGGGTGTCAGAGAGGCAAATAATCTCTTTGGTTTTGACTTTCTGAAAATGTTTTAAATTCTTCTTTATTATCAAATTTCCATCTTTTTTCCTGTGTGGTTAAGCTCAGGGTTACAGGTGGGGCAACCTGAGTTCCAGTCTCTCTTTGGAACACATTATTCCATTCTTTCTTCCTTTTTCTAGTGGGAGTGGAATAGTCTTGCATTATTTTAATGTTCTTTCCTTTGTATTTGAAGGTTTTTCTCCTGCTGGCTTGTTGAACTTATTGTTCCTTAATTAAATTGTTAAATTTAATGACTATGTTTCCTAGATTTTGCAGCCTTGTTATTTTTCTGGAGGTGATCATCATGCCTTGGACTCCTCCTAATCATGTGACCTGGAGAGAGTCAATTAATTTCTCTGTGCCTCCATTTCCTTATATATATGACAACCCTTCATATTCTTGATGACAGCTATTATGTCATTAAGAATATGTTATGCTACGAGTATATTTAAATCTTCCCCTTCATAAGCTAAAAATCATTCATTCTTTCCACTGATTCTCATCTGATCTCAAAGCCCTTGGGAATCCTGGTTGTTCTCCTCTGGGCATTCACCAGATTGTCAATGTCCTTCCTAAAATATGCTTTTCAGAACTGAAGATCACACTTGAGATATAACTAAGAGTGTATCACTTTACAAGTCTTAGAAACTATGCCTTTCTTAATGCAACTTAAGTTTATATTAGGTTTTTTAAAAGTTCTATATCACACTCTTGCCTACAATTGAGCTAACAATGCACCAAAATTCCCAGATCTTTTTTTTTTTTTGGCAATTATTGTATTTTTATTCCAAGTCTAAGACTTATTATCCCTTTTAAATTTCCTCTGATTAGATTCTGCACTGACATTCTACCCTACTGAGATCTTTTTGGATTCAAATTCTGTCACCCAACCTTCTAACTATCCTTGCCAACTTCGTTTCATTTGTGAATTTAAGTACAACATCTCTGTCCTTGTCCAAGTCATTGAAAATATTAATCAGCACAAGGTCAAGCACAAATCTCTAGGGTACTTCACAGGAGACCTTCTAAGTTATTCCAGAGTCATTACTCTTACTCATGAAGTATGGGGAATAAAGCAGTTTTGGATTCATCTGATATCATCCAGTCCATATTACTTCCTCTCTTCAATGAGAATAGAATGAGACTGTAAAATGCTTGCTAAAGTATAGGCAAAGCATATCTGTAGCATTCCCCTAATCCACCATTCTATTAGTCTTGTTGAAAAAGGAAATGAGGTTAGAACTGAACAGGTCAACTTTTTCACTGTTTTCCACTATCATTCCATTCTCTTTTCCCCAGTATAGCTAAAAAACAAACAAGAATAACCAAACTCCCCTCCCTCCTTTTTTTGTTGTCCATATCCTTCCTCATGAACTTCAGATTATTCTGACTTTTGCTGTTCAGTTGTTTCAGTCATGTATGACTTCCTGACGCCATTTGAGGTTTTCTTAGCGAAGATATTGGAGTAGTTTGCCATTCCTTTCAAGCTCATTTTACAGATGAGGAAACTGAAAAAATAGGGTCGGTGACTTGCCCAGGGTCACACATCTAGTAAGTATCTGAGGCCAAATTTGAACTACGGTGTCCCTGACTCCAGGCCAAGCACTCTACCCTCTGTACCACTTAGTTGTCCAATTATGACCTTTAGCACCTCTGAATTGTTTCTTATAGGACTCCACGCATTTTTATATTCATGCTCTATTATTTGCCCTTGCTTGAATCTTCTTCACAAATCTTTAAGAAAATCAAAGTAGGTCAATGAATTCCCTCTGCATTTACTTTGATCTCTTTAGGAAATCCCCTCTTTTCCTACTCCTCAGAATTATTTGCACTTTAATCTTCAGAATTTTATTCTGGGAAGCTTTTTATCCCTCCTAGGTCAACTTCTCCTTTAGAATTCTAGCCCATGGGCTCCCATCCCTCTTTTCTTTGTACTTTTAAAATCTGTTCTCCTAAAATCTTGAATGTATGTAGGCTATACTTGACTTTTCTTTCATCTATCACAATTTCTAAGATGGAGTGGTCAATTCTCCCAAGGTTTCCATCATTTAACCTCTAGGAACTGGCTGTTCTTTGCTGATGAGAATTAGATCTGAAATAGAATTTTCCCTTGATGGTTCTTCTACCTTATGGATGATGAAATTAGCATTAAGGCAAGTTGAAAAATTGTTAACTATTCCATTTAGGACAGAGAGAGAGCTCTATATCTGTGTAGTTAATTAAAATCCTTCATCACAGTATGGTATATTTGGTATAGTTGGCAAAGTGACAGTCGAAGTTAGGAAGTCCTAGGTTTAAATCTTGATTCTAACATATACTTTCATTGGTATATATTGACCATAAGCAAATCATTTAACTTTTCTGAACTTCAATTTCCCCATATGCAAAATAGAGATAATAATACTTTCAGGTAGCTAGGTGGTTGGGCTTGGAGACAGGATGCCCTGAGTTCAAATAATGTCTCAGATATTTACTAGCAATCTGATCTTGGGCAAATCCCTTAATCTCTCTGTGCCTCAGTTTCCTATTGCCTAATTGCAATAATATCTGCAGTTCATCTTGCTTGTTAGCCCTACTATGTGCATTTGTGTATAGATATATGAATCTATTATTACTGGCTTTTTCCTTGCATTTTAATTCCTGATTTATTTCTTGCTTTTTATCTTCTATAGATTTTTACGATATATTATTACATATATATTTTTAAATTGTAGCTGCTGTCAACATTGGTATATTCAGAGGTGGAGAATCTGTGGCCTCAAGGCCACATGTGGCCCTCTAGGTCTCAAGTGCAATCCTTTGACTGAATCCAAACTTCACAGAACATTTGTGAATAGAACATTCTGTGAAGTTTGGGTTCAGTCAGAGGGCCACATTTGCAGACCTAGAAGGTCACAGGTTCCCCACTCCTGTTTAGATCTGTTTTCTCTGTATTTTAAAGGCCCTTTTGTTAGATTTGCCAGATTTTTGGCAAGTATATTCTTACCAGATCCTGTAAGGTTCACTTTATCATTAGTCAAAAGCAACTATTTTCAGCCAGAAACCCTAGTTGAGAAATTTTGTTTCTTTTTTTTCATCTTATTAGCCATTTCCCAAATCTCCTGTCATCTTCCAAAATCCTTGTCTTTGATCAGGAGAGGTAGCAGTAGTGAAAACACCACCCATGCCCCTAAGGTCTTCAGTTTCTTGTTCAAAACTTTGTAATGTTTAACGATACTTTCTGGATTCCTTCTGGCAGCATCATTTTCGGCTGGATGAATCACCAGAAGTAGTAGTCTGGTTCGATGAGTCTTAGAAGCCTTGTGCCCTAATGGTTTTTTATTGTTACTGGAAACATAAAAAAGTGGGCTAGGTTTCTTTTTGCTAATGGAAAATTTAAGGGAGGAGACAGTTTATTGAAATGGAAAGAGGGCTAGTAGGGATGAAGGGATTTAGGTTCTCTGACAGGCATTACCATTAGCTTGCTTGGCAACCATGAATCATTTACTCCATGGCTTTCAATTTCTTTATCTGCTAATGGGGCTATTTTTGTAGCATCTGTCCTACTTACCTGTTGAGGGGACTAAAGAAGAAAATGTGTTTAATTCAACTCAATTTAATCTAACAAATATTTATTGAGTATTTAGAATTAAGTATCGTAAAACAGGTATAAAATAAGAGTTGTAGAGGTTAAGAGGTTCACTTCCTTAAGAGGAGGCTGAGGGGTCAGTGAAAGCTTCCTTAAGGATGGAGCATTTGACACAAGCCTTTGTAGTATATGGAATAGACTAGTCTAATCTGGTGTTAACTGATCCCCCTTAGTTGTTAATAATCCCTCCCTCCTTACTCGAATTATCTTGCTTTTGCTTATCTGTTTACATGTTGTATCCCACTTACCACTCATATCTCCTTGAAGGTGGAGATTAAAATTTTTACTTTGTATGACCAATGTCTTGCACATGAAGATAGGGACAAAGATCAGACTGGTGATTTCATTGGTATGCAGAACTTCTCTGTGAAGAAACTTCTCCTACCAACATGGGCTGGCATATTCTCTGCATATTATGATCTTAGAGAGTGGCCTAGACCACTGGGAGGTTGTGACCTGACCAAGGTCACACCATAAACCCAGGACTTCCTAGGTCCAAGGTCAGTGCTCTATCTACCACCTCTCAATAAAAACAATAGATCATGAAAATTAGTAATAATGGTAATAGCTGGCATTTATGTAGATACATGATTCAGTCATATATAAGTTAAGTGCTCGTAGGAGTTGCTTTATAAATGCTCATTAAATGAATTAAAAAGTAACCTCCAACATCACTGTCAGCTCTTAAGTTCTCAAGGTCTGCGATTCTGGGACATGTTGGGGCTGACTCTTACTGGAGAAATCATGAAGTGTTCACAGGCACAGGATTAGCTGAGACTATGGTTTATCATGGAGAGGGGGGAGTTTGGGGCTATCTTGAAAATTAGAGGAGAAATTTCTCAAGCTGAACTACCTGCATCAAAGAAGGTGCTATGCTCTATGAACCTTTTTTGATGCAGGCACACCATACTAGATGGTTCTGTGCCCATGTCTCCCATGTTTTACAATCGATTCTAAAGTTCTTCAGAGAGACCTTGAGAGTGTCCTCATACTGTCTCTTGTGGCCTCTGTGTGAGTTCTCTTTAAAATAGTCTTTTAGGCAAATATACATTTTGCATTCAAACAATATGAATCAGAGTTCAGTCTATCAGAGTTGTCCTCTCTGCAGTAGAGTTTGAATGCTTGGTAGTTCAGCTTGAAAAATTTCTTCAGTGTTCAGTACCTTATCTTGCCAGGTGATCTTCAGAATCATCCCAAGACAATTCGAATGGAAGACATTCAGTTTCCTGCCATGACACTGGCATACTGTTTAGGTTTTAAAGGCATACAACAATGAGATCTGCACAATGGCTCTTTAGACCTTTATTTTAGTAGGCAGCCTAATACCTCTTCTCTTCAACAGTTTCCTTTGGAGCTTCCCAAACACTTAGCTAGCTCTGGAAATGCATGTATCATTCTCATCATCTGTATATACATCCCTGGAAAGTACACTGCCAATGTAAGTAAACTTATCCATAGCATTCAGAATTTCTTCATTTGCATGTATGGATGTTGTGGTGCTGGCTGGTGAAGAACCTCCTTTTTCTTGGTGTTCATTGTCAGGCCAAAATTAGGATAAGTGGCAGAGAATCTGTTGCAACTCAGCATACTCTGTTACAACTCAGACTCAGAGTATGCAATCATCTGCAAACAAAAAGTCATGTACTAATTCTCCTTCCACTTTAGTCTTGGCTTATAGCCTTTTCAAATTTAATAATTTATTGTCAGTGCAGTAGCTGACCTTGATGTCATTTTTGTCCTTGCTGAAAGTGTCTGACAACATTGCTGGAAACAGCATGCCTCACTCTGTTGGTGACTAGGAAAGTGTAAGAGCATCAACTATTATCCAGAACCAATGCAAGCATGCCATTGTGGAAATGGTGCATAATACTGGTGAACTTCTCTGGGTAACCAAATTTTGTGATGGTGTTCCACAAGCCCTCATAACTGACAGTATCAAAGGCCTTGGTCAGATTGATGAATGTTGTGTACAGACCTTTGTTCTGCTCCTCATATTTCTCTTGGAGTTGTTGGGCAGTAAATCTCCCTTTCTGAAGCCACACTGGCTCTCAGGTAGATGACCATCTTCCAGGTGGAGGATCAACCTATTAAAGAGGACTCTGGTAAGAATCTTGTCAGTGATGACTAAGAGAGAGGACTCCCCCTCCCCCCCCATCATTGTCACAGTAGAACCTTTTTACTTTTCCTTTATAGAGATGGACAATGGAGGTGTCCTTGAACTCCTGGAGGAAACCTCCTCTTGCCATATAACCCAGAAAATTTTAGTCAGCTTTGGTGTGAGCAGTGGACCTCCCGCCTAATAAATCTCAGCTGGAATAGAATCAGTACCATGTATTTTGCCAACCAGAGGAGACTAATGGCATTCAAAATCACTTCTTTGGTTGGAAGTTTGGCTAAAGAGGGATTGACTTCAACCCGAGTTATACAGTCAAAGACTTCAGCATTGGTTGATCATGGTCTATTGAGAACACGATGAAAGTATTTAGCCCATCTCTTCAGGATCATATCCTTATCACTGATTAGTGTGGCTCCATCAGAAGTGAGTAGTTGAGATGCACCATATGTCTTTGGTCCATAAATAGTCTTCAGGGCACCACAATGTTACCATCAGCATAAAACCAAATTTCAATTGCCTTCTTACTGAGTCAGGAATATTGCATCTCTCTAATTTTGCTTGCACTTTACTTTTGATGAAGTCAAATGATGCCTTCTTAGAGATGGATTAATTATTCTGTTGGAGTTCTTGTTTTTCACTTAACAGCTTCTGAATTTCCGCATCATTTTCATCAAACCAGTCTTGATGCTTGTGAGTATTCTGGCCAAGATGAACAAGTGTGGCACTGTACACCCAATCTCTAAAAGCTGCCCACTCCTTTTTTGCTCCAGTTGCCAGCCATGTGTTGGGCTCAGTTTCCCCTCCAAGTTAGCAATAAACTGTTCTGAATCAGAGAAGCACTCTAATCTGTTGATATTAAGTCTTCTGGTGGTCATCTTGCTCTGGGGTTGAATGCAAATGTTTAACTTGGAGAGGACAAATCTGTGATCAGTCCATCACTCTGCACCACACATTGCCTTTGTCACTCTCGCATCCCATCTGTCTCTTCTTCTTATAATAACATAGTCTATTAAATGCCAATGTTTGCCATGAGGTTGCATCATGAAGATTTATTACATTTAGGTAAATAGAAGATTGTTGGTGATGAGAAGTTCATGAGATGCACAAATCTTTAGTAGTAAGTAACCGTTGCTGTTGTTGATTCCAACTTCATTCCTCCCAAGGGACTCCCCGCCATGTCTGATGTTCTGTGCTTACTCTAACATTAAAGTCATCCAGAATTATAAGCTTGTCCTCTTTTGGCACATTGATGATGAAGGTCTCCAGGTCTTTATAACATTTTTCCTTTGGCCTCATTAGGGTTTGTTTTTGTGGGATCATAGGCACTGAAGATGTTGGCATGGTGTTTTCACAAGTGGCAGTCACATTTTCATGATCCTGTCATTAACTCCTTTTGGGAGGCATACAAGCTTGTTGACTACATTAGTTTTGATTGTGAAATCTATGCCAGCTTCATGGTACTCCCCCATGACTATGGCTAATCCAGAGCATGTCTCCAGCTCTGATTTAGGTAAGTTGGTTTTCATTCGCCAGCTTTGTTTCACCAGGGTTACTATATGGATGCAATACCTGCTGAGTTCTCCCTCAACAAGAGTCTTTTAGATCTACTGGATTACACATTGTCCATAAGTGTGCATACATTCCATGTACTGATGGTGAGTAGAATCATCTTCACAAAAGTTTTTGTTCATTTTTTTGTGTGTTTTGACCACAGGGTAAGATCTCCACCTGCCATGGTAAGCAGGCAAGTGTTAGGTTGGGTAAAGAAGGTAAATTTTATGATGGCTTTTCTGAACCCTTCTCTACTCCAGGAGGGGTGCAGTGTAGTCCTTAAAAAAGGCTGCTCAGACACCCAGAGGGCTGCCAAATCCCACTGTTGCTTCAGTCCAGTGAGAAGACAACTCTATGGCCTAGACTGCCTCTGTGTAGGGTTGTACCAGTGTATCTGCACCTGATGCTTCATCACTTGCTTGTCACCACAGGATTTTGAAGTAGATAAAAGTGGTAAAAAAGTATGGGTGATATCTTTTGATTCATTCATAATTTAGATTTAAATGAGGGAGAGTTGTGTGAAGTCACTGACCTTGCTTTCTCTTCCAGAGTCATTAAATTCCAGTGGCAATTCAAAAGTCAAGACTGTTGGTGATGGTTGGGATTTCCTTGACATCTTGGATGTTTAGCCAAGCTCTGTGTTCCCTAGCACCTGCTTCAGATGCTTTCATGACTGTTAGAACAAATTGTTCTCATTTATCTATTATGCCAGGAGAAGTCTTCACCTCCTTGGGGTAGCCAGTCCCTTAACTCACTGTCAGTTTTGAGACCTGCTGGTTACCCTCAGCTTAGTTCAGCTCATCAGAAAGGGTTTACCAGAGTGTGGCTGCTGCACATGTTACAGCTTTTCGGGAGCCATAGGTGACAGTCATGTGACCAGTTGGACACCAAAGGTGGAAAGCAGCCCTGAAAAGGGCTTGTCAGCCCTCACACCAGAGGTGCTAGTCTTTCCTTTCATACCTGTATACCCTAGGGGTTAGACTCAATGTTTCCTAAGAATCCTTCTAAAATTTTGATCCTAACGTCTTATTTGATTGGTATTGACCCCACACATATTAGCCCAGCATTCATTTCCACCTACTCCCAACTTCATTTGTGCCAGCAACATACCCTGTGGGCAAAGAAAAGGCTGTAGTAAAGATGGCGGAAGACAGACTTAAACTTAGCTAGGTCTTTCTGCCCCTGAGGCCAGCTTCTATTCACTGTGTTATTATGCCTCTGGCTTTTATCATTTAGAAATTCTCCATACAGACACTGTCAATTCTTCGTGGTGCAATCTTTGTAATTTATTCTGATTTTTTTCTTTGGAAAGAAGGAAAGGAAACAAGTTTAAAACATTTATTAAGTCTCTGTGCAAGGCACTGTGTTAAGGACTTTTACAAATATTATCTCATTTGATCCTCATGACTAACCTGGGTGGAGGAGTTATTATGATCCCCATTTTATAATTGAGGAAACTGAGATAGACAAAGGTTTAGTGACTTGGCCAGGGTCATACAGCTGCTAAGTGCTTGAGGAAGGATTTGAACTCAGGCATTCCCACTATAGGTTCAGCACTCTAACCATTGTGCCGCCTAGCTGTATGGGGAGTTGGGAAGGGGCTGGTTTCTATCTTCCATGCAGTGATGTCTCAAATGTTTTGAAGCCTGATAAGCTCTATATCAAATTCACTCTTAAATTTTAGAAATGACCTTGGTTTACCTGATTTCAGCTTTGATGACACTGGATGAGATGGCAGTGAAGATATCACTTTAACTTCTTTGGGTCTCATCTCTGGTGATAGGTGCAGCCTGCAAAAATGATTGAATGTAGTCTATCTTTAATCTTAGTAAAGAGCTGCTATAATTGTTTTAAGAAATCTATGACTGGGGGTGGCTAGGTGGCACAATGAACAAAGCATCTGCCTGGAGTCAGGAGGGCCTGAGTTTGGTTCTGGCCTCAAGACACTTAACACCCACACAAAAAAAACTAGCTGTGTAGCCTTGGGCAAGTTACTTAACCCCAATTGCCCTCCAAAAGGCAAAGGCAAAAAATATCTATGATTTTGAGAGGTTAGTAATGGGGGCACATTCAAGAAATCAACTGGAACTTTGGGATTTTGAAAGTAAGGCTACCTTAAAAAATTAAATCAAATGTTGTTTTATACAGTTGACTATCCCTAGAAATTAAATCAAATGTTGTATTATACAGTTTACTGTATAATAAATATATTTATTTAATATATTTTAATTTATATAACTGTACAAAAATATTTTTTAAAATGTACAATATATAAAAAAATAATAAACAGGTGTGGGATCCTCCAAAATGACCATTTGTCTCATCTAGAAGCAGAGAGGAAAGGAGCCTAAGTTTTCTTCCACCATTTAACCTCTCTAGGCCCCAGACATCCAAATCTATAAAATGAGGATAGCAATATATGTCAGGGGCTTGGGTCAGATGATCTAAGTTTTCTTTCAGCTCTAAGAGCCATATGTGGCATCAATAAATCCATAGATTTGGTCTAATGCCATTATTCTGTACAGTGAAAAATTAGTTGTCCCCTACTGACCTACATATACATTTCCAACCTTTCATGGGATTATTTCCTTGATAGGATAGGAAGTCAGAGTCTTGTCTTCCTCCAACTTCTTTAATATTGAAAAGGGGATGGCTTCAGGGTGGCCATGTAGCACAGAGAGTAAGAGCACTGGCTCCAGTGTCGGGATGACCTGGGGATCAAATCCAGGCTCAGACACTTAGCACCCACCCAGAAACACCTGGCGGTGTAACCTGAGCAAGTTACTTAACCCCAATTGCTTAAAAAAAGAAAAGAAAAGGGGATGGCTTGGGGGTAAAGAATGATGAGAAAGCCACCTTTTAAAAATAAAACATTTTCAGACTTGTGGTTTATCAAAGTGGGAACTAAGACGATGATTAGTGTAGTTGGAACACCCAATAAATATTAATTGATGCTGGGCTCATTTAGTTTGATCAAAATGTAGTGGCCCTGAACCTAAATGTCTCTCTAATTGAAAATCATTAGCTTCTTCTGTGGTGACTTGTGTGGGTTTATACCTAATATATGGGTATACGCCCAGTATCTTGGTTTTACTCCCCCATGCTTTTTCCCAGGAAGCAAATAGCTCCTGAGACTCAAAAATGTCCCAGAATTTCCCAAAGTCATGGAATGATATTAACTCTTCTCTTTGTCTCTGGATTTAGGAGCATATTAGAAGAGGGAGAAACTAACAGTTGGTAAAAACAGGGCTGTGGATAACAAATGGAGGTAATTGAAGGAATCGAAGGGATTACAGCCCCAAGTAGTGGAGGGAATTGAGTGAACCACACTGACTCCATCTTGTGACTCTATGCTAGATCTAACTCAGCTCCCTTTCCATTCAATTGTGGGTCTAGTACAATTTCTGTCTTGTGAAACTTTACTCAATTGTAGGAATTGGAAGAGGACTTTGTTGCATTGTTTGAACCTAGCCTTGCATGACTGGGAAGCTGAACCACTTCTATCTGCTGCTTAGAAACCCTTAACTATGGACCTAGGTTATGCTGACCAGAAACCCAGGTGGATACAAAGAGTTTTTGTACAGTTATATATCTCAAGAAACCCACATGTCTTATCTGAAAACTGCCTCCATACTGATCAGTTGCTATTGTTTCTGTATATATTTTTTATTGTTTACAGACACTTGGGGGAAGTAGGATACATGTTTTTCTGGTTTCAGAGAATTGCACCTCTTTATTTTCATCTTTCCAGTTTGGAAAGTCCCTAATTTTTCCTCCAATTAGAAATCCAACTACATAATTTTGTATCCTGGTTAATTGTTTTCTTTTCATTGATAGGTCTTATTTGATTAATTGTTTTTTAATATATAAAAGTCTGTCTGCCCCTGTATTCAGCATCCAGTGACAAAGCTGAGGAAGGTGACTGGTCCCTATTTGTTGTGAAATTGGCATGCATTGCTTAATAAATCAGATGCTTGAGCCTTTGCTTCTGCAGTCATTTCATCTTTCACCCACCACAAAATTAGCCATCCGAGAATGGCTGAAACTTATTTACATATTAAGGTAAAGCTGGGAGAAACCTTAGAGATAATTTAGTTGATATATTTACATCCATTTCTCTTACAAGGGAGAAGAATCTACATTTATTCCTGTCTTTCGATATTCCTAAATATCAGAAATATTCACTTACTCTGAGGGGAAGCAGGCAACATGGTGAAAAGGAAAGTGCACTGGCTCCAGAGTCAAGTTCAGCTCTTACTTCTTCCACTACCTGTGTGACCTTGGTCAAATCACTTATCCTAACTGGGCCTGAATTTTCTCAATTACAAAATGAGAGAGAGTAAAATAGATGGCCTCTGAAGTTCTTACAGGTTCTAGACTTACGATTCTCTGATGCAAAACATCTCATTTGTGGTTAGCAAATTAAGTTCCCTAAGGACTAATGAATGAGAGCAAATGATTAAAGAAAAATGATGTGTGTGAGTGTGTGTGTGTATGTGTATGTATGTGGGTGGGTATGTACACACACTCACACACACATGTAGGGCATCTAGTAGCCCAGTGAATAGAGTATTGGGTCTGGAGTCAGGAAGACCAGAATTCAAATCTGGCCTCAGATATTACTGTGTGACCCTGGGAAAGTCACTTAACCTTGTTTGTCTGAATTTCCTCAACTGTAAAATGAGTTGGAGAAGGAAATGGCAAACCACTCCAGTATCTTTGCCCAGAAAATCCCAAATGGGGTCTTGAAGAATCAGACATGACTAAAACAATGGAACAAAAACATAGATATGTATGTATATCTCTATCTCTATTTCTATCCCTATCTCTATATCCACATATATATATATAATGCACACTCACATATATATATACACACAATATATACAAATATGACTATATATAAATGCATTTATTTGTATATATATGTATTTGGGGAACACTTATGTGTGTTTGTGTGTGTGTGTGCGCGCGATACAATGGGAAGAGATTTATAGAACTGGAGATGTGGCTTCTAATCTGAGATCTCTCACTTACTACTTGTGTGTTATCTCACATCAATTTTCTCATTTATCAAACAAGGGAATTGACCTAGATCACCTCCAATGTCCCTTTCATCTTTAGATCTTAGGTCATTTGATCTTGTTTGTATTCATGGCACCACAATCTTCCCGGTAACTTGAGCTCAAAACCTTGAAATCGCCCTTAGCTCTTTGCTCTCCCTCCCCTACCACCTCTGGTTAAATTGCCAGGTCCTGTCAATGATGTTTGTATAATATACCTTGAAACCATTTTCCATTTCTAGACACATGGCTGTGATTTTAGCTCAGTCCAATGTTCTTATCCCCTCAATGATTGTACTAGCCCCACTAACTGGTCTTTCTTCCTCCAGTTTCTCCACTTTCCAGTCTACTTTTCACACAACTCCCAAAAGTATATATATATATATCTTTCTAAAGTATAGCTCTGACCATGTGACTTCTGCTGAAAAACTTTTAGAGTCTCTGTATTGTTTATATTATAAAATAGAAACTCATTGAAAACCCTCCACTTTCTTGATTCCCACCCACTGTTACAGCTTTCTTTTTCATACTACTACCCATCGTGTCTTCCATGTTCCATACAAATTGTGCTATTAGCTCATTGCTCACACTCTTACCTCTGAGCATTCCCATAGGCAGCTTTCCTGAACACTTAGATATACTCCCTGCTCAGTTCTGTTTGTCAAAATCCTCTTTCTGGAGAGTCCAATTCAGGTTTCCCTTCCGGGAAAGCTTCCCTGACTTCTCCAACCTAAAATTTTTAAATGTTCCTAGAGTTTATTTAACATACACTTCTGATGCTTACTACCTGTATGGAGTAAATTCTCAAAAAATCTGCCTCAATCTTTCCTTTACCCCCAGTACTCTTTACCTGGAGTCACACTATCTGTTTACATGCTTTATTATTCCCAGTAGAATGTTAGCTCCTGACAAGTAGTTCTTGGCAAGAAAAGTGTCATTTTAAAATGTTTGCATCTTTAGCCCCATGCTCAGTGGTTGTAAAGCACTTGTAAGCCTTATAACACTATATCAGTGTTGACTTTTGTTATTATTATTACATAAGAAACCCTTAAATTTTTTTTTAATCAGATCCTAGCATGGTATGCATGTCTGTGTCCTCAGTATATGAAATGCACATTTTTTTGTGCATTCTTAGGGTTATAGGATATATATTTTATAGAACTTAGGACACAGTATCAGAGAGTGGTGAGAAATTTGTTAAGAATTTCTTTTTTGAGACTGTAACATCCTTTAGGTCAGGGACAATGTCTTATACTCCTTTCTTTCAGAATCTAGCACAATATGCAAATTGGACTCATCCTAGACCAGACAGGGGGACATGTGAGGAATTTTCTCTGGTGCCTTCCCCTCCCCTCCCCTTCTTCTCTTCCTGTTTATTCCCCTTAGGAAATCCTAAGGGTTTTCCCCTTCCAATTTGGTTATTTTGGGGGAGAGGCAAACTAGGCCATCTTTTGCACCATTTCTTACCTAATCTTAAATCACTGAATGGATGTTGCCTCAGACAAGCTGAGACCCAGGAAAGACTTTAACTTAACCAAGGTCTCCTGCTGCATCTAGGATCATCTCCAGTCATCCTGACCTATGTCTTGCTGCTGGACACTGATGACTCTGGAGGAGAGAATGAGGCTGATGACTGCATAGATAGCTGGGCCTCACTTAAATCCAATTAATTTGCAAATCAATACATCACCTTTCTGATGTCAACAAGAACAACATTTGCCTTTTGAAATGTATATGTTCAGTGCGTTAAAAAAACTTCCCAGTTTGGCATCCAGGACTCCATTTTATTTCTTATCATTCACTACTTCTCCCTTCAGTAGTTCTCTGGCTACTTGGCCTTTAGCAGAAGCACCAAATTTGTATTTTACCTTGATTCAGCAAAGTTAATTTTTGTACCTGGAGCCAGATCTGTCTCTAAGTTTAGTCTCCAAGCCCCCCGGGGGAGGTTTGCCTGACCTGCCCAGATTAGGAACAAAATATGTCTAGACCAGGAGTGTGCTCCAGCTGGCTCTAACTGCCTCCCTAGAGTTGATTGCTAAAATGTTAGTGTGAGCATTTACACTCCAGATTCAATAAATGCTACAAATCTAGGTTTGGTTTGTTGTAGTTGGTTTTTTTCTAGAGTTAAGAAAGTGATGAAGAAAATGTTAATGATGCAGATTAAACTTAAAAGTGTGTCCTATGTATAACCCTTGTTCTCCACCCAGACATCCAGTTGTTAAAGTTTAACTCCCTTGTTTTATAGCTGTGGAAATTAAGGCCCAAGATGGTTGATTAACTTGGCCAAAGTAAGTATTAGCAAGCATCAGAGGTGTATGTTGAATAAATACATTTAATAATATTTTCTCCCCCCCACAAATTACATGTAAAAACAATTTTGAACATTTATTGGGTTTTTTTTTTGAAATTTTGAGTTCCAGATTCTAACCCTCCCTCCCCCACCTCCTCTCTCCCTGAAATGGTAAAAAATCTGATATAGATTATACATTCACAATTATGTAAAACATTTCCACTTGAGTAATTTTGTGCAAGAAGATCTGGAAAGAAAGAAAGAAAGAAAGAAAGAAAGAAAGAAAGAAAGAAAGAA
>NW_027187419.1:30827813-30900414 GCF_028583685.1 Petaurus breviceps papuanus | reverse complement strand
GAAAGAAAGAAAGAAAGAAAGAAAGAAAGAAAGAAAGAAAGAAAGAAGGAAGGAAGGAAAGGAAGGAAGGAAAGAAGGAAGGAAGGAAGGAAGAAAGAAGGAAGGAAAGAAGGAAGGAAGGAAAGAAGGAAGGAGGGGAGAAAGAAAGAAAAATAGTGCATTTGGTCTGTATTCTGACATCAGTTTTTTCTCTGGAGGTATGAGAACAAGGGAGGGACAGGTGTACAGCCAACACCTGACAGGATATACCTCTCTAGTCTTCCCATCCAACTGCAGCCAGTGTATTAAATTTTGTCTGCTGTCCAGTTTTTGTATTGAGGTAGTGTGAAGGAGACCAGACTGTACTTGAAGCTCATTGTTACTAAGGATCAGTAAGAAGACCAGATAACCTTAGCAAAGCAAACATTTAAAATTTTTGTTTTATATTTTCTGTGTTTCTTTTTTTTTCCTAAGGGAGAAGAAATCTAAAGTAGGTGCTGTCACCAAATGTCCTCATAATCCTCAATATCAGGAGACATTCTACAGCCTGAGATACCTCAGTTGCATTCATGGTCAACAAACTCAGTACCCTAAAAGACTGAAACATGCTTTAGAAATGACTAGAGAACAGTATTATGCATAGCAAAATTCCTCTGTACTGAATATGACCACTAGAGGACACCTGCATTATGTACAGAAATTAAAAATGAGAATCAGAAGTCACATTAAAAAAAAATCATACATGGGGAAGCCATATATCCAGTCTTGGGGGCTTATGGAAAAGTTTAAGGTATAAAGAGTGCTGTTCCAGAATACAAGTAAGTAATATATAGACACTCCCATATAATGGGAGCTGAATTGGCCTATAAAGTTCATCCCTGTGAGGTGGGTGCTTCCCTAGAAACTTTTGGGGACTCCAGGGACATGATGACTCAGTGCTTGGGCTTTGGGAGGGATAATGAACTTCCTAGATGCATCTGGCCACATGGCAGCCTTGAACTGAAAGGTATGATGCTAAAAGCATTGAGTAGCCCTTTGGTCATCTCATAATAGGTGAACGTGATGGAAGAGAAGGGTACAGTATAGGTTAAAAGAAATGGTAACTTCTGGTAATCTCTCTCTTCCTTCCACCATACAGAAGGTATCTCTAAGACTTCCAGGGAAGGATGCGGGATAGGTTGGCTTTTCCCCACTTTGCCAACATGACGATTAGAAAAGGGGTACTCTACCAGGTGACAAACTTGTGCTTGGGAACCTGGCTGACTTTTTCAATACATGTTTCCCTTTCTGAGTAGGTGGTCAAAGATCCAGTTGGATTCAATGTGTCTAGGCTTGGAGGTGAACTTGTACATTTGAGAGGTATGGAGTCCTGAGGGTCCATTGAATGAAGCTGATCAGTAATAAAGGGAATTTCTTTATCAGAGATGATGACCACCAAATAGAGGAGACCAAGCCCTCTGGCTGGGTTTGCTATGAGATATGGAGTTTAGAGAGACAGTGAAAAGCCAAGGTGAAATACAACATACCAAATCAGAAATGCTGTAATCTGCTTTATGTTCTGATAAGATTTAAGTTATCAGTCTCCCAGCAGATTTTAACAGTATCTATAAGTTAAATTACCGAATATTGTTTGAAGTTAATGTGTCCCTAGGACTATGAGTCTATTATGTCTAGTGTGTATAGACATAAAACACCTGTCCCACCCCTGTGTCATAATGTATATTAAGTGTCTTTCTACTTTCCCCTTTGAGGAAACTCCAGAAATGATTCATAACCTAAGCTATGAGTAAATCTTCCCCAGGGTACCAGGGTGGGTACACTTAAAGAGAATGAGGAAAGGGAGTCCAGTCTCCTCATTAGAGGCCAGGATGCCACAGGAATAAATCCTACGGGTTGGGCTCCCCTCCACAAGTCTTTCCCCACTCCGTCTCATCCTCTACTCAGCTGTCAAAATGATCTTCCGAAAACATAGATTTGATCCTATCAGTTTTTAATTCAATGAACTCCAGTAGCTCTCTATTACCCCTAGAATCCTCTGGCACCCAAAGTCCTTCATAACATGTCCCCTCACCCCTTCTGATCCTCTTACATCTTTTATCCCTCTGTACTCTATGATCTAGTGACACTGACCTCCTTGCTGTCATTGGAACAAGATACTCCATCTCCTGATCTTGAGAGTTTTCACTGGTTTTCCTCTATGCCTAAATGTTCATCTTCTTCATCTCTGTCTCCTTCCTTCCTTCCTTCCTTCCTTCCTTCCTTCCTTCCTTCCTTCCTTCCTTCCTTCCTTCCTTCCTTCCTCTCTCCACCATTCTTTCTTTTTTGCTTCCTTTCTTAGATCAGGCACTCATCCATACCAAGAGAAAATATGGGTTTTGGGGTTATTTGGAAAGATGTGACACATGGAGATGCTTGCAATAAAGAGATTAATTCAGCTAGTCACTTCAGTGGTTTGCAACCTTTGTGAGTATATAATGTAAAAAAATGCACAGAACCCCACATGATAGTTGTCATATTAGTAATCATTGTTTGAGAAAACACAGAATTAAAAAGAAAATAATTTAGTAATACTTGTGAATAGCTAAAGTATAATGGAAAAGCATAGTGTAAACAGAGTATAGCATATTACCTACTATGATTTGAATACAAGGTATTATCATTAAAATATGTCAAGAAGAGAAGATGTGATGACCAATCAGTTATGTATGACCAGAAAAGTGAGGAATAACAGATAGACAACTCACCGGCATCCACGATGTGGCTCTCAAGCCAGAAGGGTCTCTGTACAGTGGGCAGGCCCAGGAGTTTTCTGGTAAACATTTAATAACCAAACAACCTCTTTGGGTGGGGGGACAATATGTGCAGGATTCTTTTAAATTAAATTTAATCTGCATTATTAAAATTTTCTCCATCACTTTCTTAAGTCCAGACAATCAATAAAATAATAAATCAAGACCTGACTTGTAATGCTTGCCAGTTTCTGAAATGTAAATGCCAACAATGAAAATTTTGCAATCAGCTCTCCAGAGTTAGTTGGAACTGGCTCCAGCATGGCTCCAAGTAGATTCCTTGTGGAAGAGTTATGGAAAGACATGGATCATGACATATCACTGAAAGGAGTATCTACATATAAAAGATCACAAGTCCACTGATACATTGAAATATTAAATCACACCATCTATATACATTTGAAAAATGTTTAAGATATGTTTATTTAGTTGACAAAATACTGTATGTTATGTACATACATATTTGTGTGTGTATGTATGTATAAGACTATGGGGGAAAAGTCTCTTTCCATCAGAATGTAAAAACTCTAGGAATGTAGTAAAGCAGGTGGCAGAAAAAATGACTTTGACTCCTGGAATTAACCTCTCTCTCTCTCTCTCTCTCTCTCTCTCTCTCTCTCTCTCTCTCTCTTTCTCTCTCTCTCTCTCTCTCTCTCTCTCTCTCTCTCTCTCTCTCTCTCTCTCTCTCTCTCTCTCTCTCTCTCTCTCTCTCTCTCTTTCTCTCTCTCTCTCTCTCTCTCTCTCTCTCTCTCTCTCTCTCTCTCTCTCTCTCTCTCTCTCTCTCTCTCTCTCTCTCTCTCTCTCTCTCTGTCTCTCTCTGTCTCTCTGTCTCTGTCTCTCTCTCTGTCTCTCTCTCTGTCTCTCTGTCTCTCTCTGTCTCTCTCTCTCTCTGTCTCTCTCTCTTTCTCTCTCTCTGTCTTTCTCCCTCTCTCTCTCTTTCTATCTCTCTGTCTCTCTCTTTTCCTCTCTCTCTCTGTCTCTGTCTCTCTCTCTCTCTGTCTCTCTCTCTGCCCTCACTCCATTTACATGGGAGAATGAAAGAAATGTGAGATTTAAAAAATGGGGAACCTTAAACCCAAGAGATATTTGATAATTACTGGGTAAGTAACTCTTACCTGATTCATAATCCAGTCTTCTCAAATTGAAAACTGGGAGCTATATGGAATGTGATGGTGAAGTCTTTGATAATGGAATCCAAGACCATGGCCCAACAAGAGAATTTGAAACAGAATACTGAGCCAGATGAGAAGACACTGATTTTTCTTGTTGTTGTAGAGAACTTGGTACCTGAGGTTAAGAATCTCCTTTTGGTACTGATGAGAGGCTTCAAAATCACAACTCTGAGGGAGCAAGAAAAACTAGAGAGGAGGTTTCTTATCGGTTCTCAAGTCAGCATTTCTGCCTTTTCTGAAAGAATCATATAAAAGGACTAAGGGTATTACCCTAACAAGGCCTGGTAACACTAGATTTTTCCCTGAGGAAAAAATAGCCAAAGATTTTAGCTGTGCCTCAAGAACAAAATTTAGCAGAGAAGTATCTGGTAGAAACTATAAGTATAAAGAAGAATGCTGGTAGCTATTCAGGAGAGACTGTAAGACCAGCTGGGAGCAGGCAGGTCCGACAAGAGCAGTGCAAAGACATTATTGTCGTGTCCTGTAGCAGTCCCATGGGGTGAGAGGTACAAGTCACCCTTCCATGTGTGTGTCCTTACCACATTGACTTCCTATGCATTTGTGTGCTTTCCACATGAACATTTCTGCAGCAGATAGGGTTCCACAGTCCTGGGTCTGAAGTCAGGAAGACCTGAGTTCAAATCCTGCCTCAGATGCTTACCAACTACTACTCAAGTAAGATACCTTCTCCCAAAGTGACCTGGGTAAGTCACTGAATGTCACTATGCCTCCATTTACTCATCTATTAAATAGGAATAATAACAGCACCTATATCCCAGGGTAGTTGTTACTTGCAAAGCACTTTTAAATTTGAATAATGCTACTACTGTTGTTATTGTTGCTATAATCATCATCATCATCATTATTATTATTGTCATTACCCCATCCTCTTAGGGATACTGTCCACTCAGACTCCCCTATATGTGTGTTTCTTCATGTGTTTTCCCTATGGGTATATGCTCTTCCCATTGATGTTATGTATGTCTATGGGAGAGTATACCCAGGTTTATATTTTATTGCTACTTTTCTTACTATGTCATTTCATCAAATACATTTCCCTTTTTTTTGGAGAGCAATTGGGGTTAAGCGACTTGCCCAAGGTCACACAGCTAGTTTTTGTGTTGTGTCTGAAGCCAAATTTGAACTCAGGTCCTCCTGCCTCCAGGACTGGTGCTCTATTCACTGCACCACTTAGCCACCCCAAGATACCTTTTCTTTGAACTAATTTTGATCTTTGGTTGACTATTAAAGACAAATACCTTCATGGGGGCTCATGTGTTATAGTTTTGGGGGATGCAGAAACATAGAGGTACACTATATGCCAGTATGTGACACTAAGGTAGCCTTTCTTAAGGGGAGCTATCCTGTAAATCCAGGGGCTCAGGCCCTTCATATATATTGATCCCATCTTGTGATTTCATCAGTGTAGGGAACCCCAACAAATGCATATCTATAACTCTTCTGTAGCTGATAGCCTCAGAGAGTTTCTGGGTGGCAACGAGAGGTTTAGTAACTTGCCTTTGGTTACTCAGCTAGTATGTATCACAGGCAAGACTGGATTCCATGTTGCTTCTTTAAGTATTCATGATGCTGAATCATTTAGTAAGCTTTACACAATTTCATAGCCTTCCAGGAGTACGTGATACATGGATTGGGAACCTCTGCTCTAATTGATGTCAGTAATGCCAAAGGCATGGAAGTTTCTTATTTAGGGGAAGAGGAAGATAGACTTGTAGCAATGATTATTTTGTGGGGATATGGCAGGCCTGGGTAGGCTGCCTCACTGGGGGGACTTTGTGCCTCAGAGACTGAAAAGACGGAAATGAGAGGTGGGAGAGAGATGCAGAGATGGAGGTGGGAAAATGCCAAAACCAACCCCCTCCTGTTTCAAAATTTTGCCGTGGGCCTGCCCTGCAATTTAGGAAAAATGGTGGGAGGGATTTTTTCCTTCTTCCCCTTCCTCCCTCATGTACCACATGACACTGCTTGCTAGGACACAGAACTCAGTCTAATATTATTAGTGTATTATATAGAAATTTCTGAGCTGACCTTGAAACCTGACTAATATGGGATTATTTTTGTTTCTTTGTTTTAATATAATTATGAATCTGTGACTACCTTTGCCTGAATGCTGTGTAATGTCACACTGTTACATTTCCACCCATCTCCTAGGGTTATCTAGTATCCTGAGGAGGCTAAAGGAGAAAGTCTCTCTTCTTTCCCATTGACTAGAGCCACCACAGATTCTTTTCCTCCCATTTTAGAGGTCCAAGCATTTCCAGTTCCATTTAACTGCTTAACAGTCAGTTTTAAAATCTACTTCAAAGGTACAATAAGAGCAAATATACTAACATTTCTCCCAATACCTGGGAGGTCATTATCCCCCCACCCTGTACCATCTTGGTCTCTGGAGGAAGAGAGGAAAATGAGCATGTCTTTACAAAGCATTTATCTCAACAAGGTCCTGTTTCAAGTTCCCCTTGGGTGAGTATCTCAGGACCCTGTCCAAGGCTTCCCTACTGGGATGACTACACTATCCAGTCTATAATCCTGGACTTTAAGGTACTCATGACTCAGGCCCAGGTCTAGAACTTGGCTCATCCAACCTAGAATTGATAAGGATAAATGAAACATACTAAACCCCCAAATATGTTTGTTGGTAAGGGAGGTGGTCCTCAGTCTCCTCCCCTATTGCTGCATGGTGTCACCTGATGTGAGAGAATGAATTTTTCACTTATACAGCACTGGAAAAGAGAGCGCAAGACTGTCCCAATCAGGTAGTTTTGAAGATAGGTAGTGCCTACTACACAGTCAATGGAGAGAGGGTGCTCCTAACCACATGAAAGAATAACATGAAATGTCCATATGTGCCCTAGTTCTCCTATCTCCTGGGAGCAGGTCCTAAGCATCCCTCATGTGGGTAGCCCCATTTTAGGTGATCTGAGCAAATACCCATTATATATAAGTGGGAAAATGTGTTCTCAGATCAAAATAACTATGAGAACACAACCTGTGGTTCACCTTGGATGGATTTAGAAACTATTGTCTATTCTATATGGGTCAGAAAGTCCATCTAGAAACCAGCAATTTAACTTTGGGAGGAGACATCTTACTTAAGTAGAATTTTTTCCCTTTTGGAGATAGAAACAATTATAGGGAAAGGAAATTTCATAAAAAGTAACTTTTTTTTAAAACATGTGAGACATTTTTCTAATATTCTTTTCTTAAAAAATTGTTTATTTTTAGTTTTCAACACTCACTTTTATAAGATTTTGAATTCTAATTTTCTCTCCTCCCAGCCCCAAGATGGCATGCCATCTTATATAGGCTATACGTTTACAAACAAATTAAATTTTTCAACATTAATCATGTTGTGAAAGAAGAATCAGAACAAAAGGAAAAAAACATGAGAAAGAAAAAAAAGAAAGAGAAAATAATATGCTTCGATCTACATTCAGACTCCATAGTTCTTTCTCTGGATGTTGATAGCATTTTCCATCTCAAGTCTTTCAGAATTCTTAGTTCACTGTATAGCTGAGAAGTCTCTCAAAGTTGGTCATCGTACAGTGTTATTGTTGCTGTGTGCAATGTTCTCTTTGTTCTGCTCACTTCACTCAGCATCAGTTCATGTAAGTCTTTCCAGGTTTTTCTGAAGTCTACCTGCTCATCATTTCTTGTAGCACAACAGTATTCCACTACTTTCATATGCCACAACTTGTTCAGTCATTCTCCAATTGATGGGCATCCCCTCAATTTCCAATTCTTTGCCACCACAAAAGAGCTGTTATAAATATTTCTGTACATGAGGGCACTTTCCCAATTTTACCTTTTTATGATTACTTGGTAATATTCTTAATACTAACAAGAATGGTTTTAAATCCCTTGTTGAAGACAAGGGATGGACATTCTTTCAGTGCTGTTAAATTGAAAGAAGTAGAAAAGGCAGGAGAGGAGAGAGGGAGAAAGGGATATGTTAGAATGGAAAAGATTTCTGGCACAATACAGATTGTCTCCCAGAATTTCATTAGCTCATTTTTGTTCAGTAGGAAGACATATAGAGTAGTCAAGAGAACTCTTATGAATAGGCAGTTGCATGATCTCAAGCCAATTCTTCCAGGTCCAGCTCAAGCCACCTCCTCCATGAAGCCTTCTACACCATCACCTCTCTTTTGCCTTCTTTGACACTGCTTTGTAATTCTCTTTATGAGTATTGAGTATGTTTTGTATCACCCCTTAACATATAAACTTTTTTTTAGGGCAGTTTCAGTACCATTTTTTCTTTGTATTCTCATTGCCTAGCAGGTGCCTTGCACATTGTTGTATATATTGATGAATTGGTGGTCTTTGGGGGGGGGGGGAACACTCCTTTAGAGAGAAGCATTGCAAACTATCCACACCTCCTCATTCTGTATAATTCTTGTTTATGTTCTCTCACATTGCCACCACTCTGGTACCGGCCCTCATCACATCATGTCTGGGTTATTGCATTAGCCTGCTGGTGAAACTGCCTGCCTCAAGTCTCTCTCAATGCCTCCAATCAGCCATAATAGTGATTTTCCTAAAGTGCATGTCTAATCCTGTCACCTCCCTACTCAATAAACTCCAGTGGCTCCCTATTGCCTCCAAGAGCAAGTATAAAATTCTCTGTTTGACATTCAAAGCCCTTTATAACCTTAGTCCCTTATTACCTTTCCAGTCTTCTTATACTTCTCTTCCCACCATGTGCAATTCAATCCAGTGACATTGGTGTCTTTGCTGCCTCACAAACAAGACACTCTACCTCTCAGTTCCAGCCTTTTTCTCTGACTGTGCCCTAGGCCTTGAATTTTCTCCCTTCTCATTTCCATCTACTGGCTTCTTTTAAGTCTCAAGTAAAACCTCTTTTTCTACAAGAAGCCTTGCCCAACCCCTCTCAATTCTAGAGTTTTCCCTTTCTTATTTACTTCTCATTTATTCTGTATATAGTTTCTATGCACATATTTATTTACTTATTGTCTTTCCCTTTAGATTGTAAGCTCCTTGAGGGAAGGGATTGTCTTTTGCTTCATTTTGTATCTCTAGCACTTAGTACAATGCCTGGCACATAGTAGGTGCTTAAATGTTTGTTGACTGACTGACTAATCTAACCGTAGTTCTCTTGAAACTGCATGGATACCAATGGAGCACGCAGGTGATTCATTAATGATTCTTCATACTTGTGGCATGACTGATCCATCCATTCTCGTATATATTTCTCAGACACTTATGCCCTGATCTTTTTCTCTTCTAAATTCTTTCCCTCCCCACATTATCAAATTAACTTTTATAAGAGCAACATTAGGGACAAAAATTAAAAAAAAGAATGCAACATATAGCTGACAAAATAGTAGCAAGAAGTACCCACTAGTACTAAGAAGTTTCAACAATGTTCCCCACATAATTTCATCAGAAGGAACTAAGAAAAGTGAGTGGAGGAGGAGTAGTTAGTTAGAGGGTAGGTGCTGATAATGTGAAAGCAAGCTGGGAATCATATTTATTTGTCTTTTGTACAATGCAACTCATATTTTACAAAAATGGATGAAATCAAGCCCATAAAACTGCAATCCATGGCATCTGAAAGCAAACACTTTTGGTAATTATTTAAAAGAAGAGTCTTTTTAAAAATTACAATAAAAAGGTCTATGCTACAGAAGCAGCCCTCCACTGTGCATTATAACAATAAGGCTTATTTTGAATATAAACACTAATCATACATTCAGAGTTATGAACCATTGGATTTAACAAATATCATTTTGTAATTACTCGTTGAATCCTTCTTAGCTTTGGGATCCTCCACTTCTTCTGGGTGGTCAATAGCTTGTAGTTCTTCAGCAGATTCCTCTTTCTAAGACTGAATTGCTTTCAGAGTCCTCTACATTTCAGGGTCAGGTGAATCATCATCATCATCATCATCTCCAGCAGCATCACCTTCCCCATCAGGATCTTATAACTCACTGAAGCCAAGTCCACAATGTTGCCAATATCTCCCTGATAATTTACTGTTCATAACTGTTGATACTGTGACTCCAGTTCTTCATTCATTTTCTTATCTTCTCCCCCTGTTCTGAAGTGAGACATTGACCTATGATCTCCTATAACAAGGAGATTCTTTCTTTCCAGCTCCCATTAGTCTTAAGATCTTTGTTTTCTCTCTTCATTGCCCAGGTCAGCTGCCTCCCAGTTGCCAGATCCATTCCCCAGAGCTTGTGCAGGTTGGACATTTGTGTTATTCCCCAGGATGTTTTTTTTTTTTTTTGGTGGGAAAGTATCCTAAAAGGCCCATCCAGGTGCTCCCATGGCTCAGGGTCATGCTTATTTACCCATTTGTCTATGCAGATATTTCTCTACCAAATTCTTGCTACACTCAGAGTCTGGACCATATAGATTAATACTCAACAATATGAAGCCTTGTTCTCTCATTTTTCCATGTACTTTGGCTTACTAAATGGATTATAACGTCCTCAAGGGCCAAGATCATGCCTTTTTCTTCTTTTCTGTCCCCCCATGATGCCCAGGACAGTTTGAGGCACATTATTGGTTCTTAATAAATGCTCCTTTGCTGACTGAATGAAATTATGTTGGGGCTCTCTCCATCAGGTCATACTCCCCAGTAGTTCTAGTTATCTCCACCTTCTTCTCTGTGGGTTTCCTCCCCTTCTCATCACCTCATTCAGCAATCAACAAGTATTAATTAAGTACTTACAAAATAGTAGGCACTAATTTTCAGAAAGAAATATATTCAATCAGCAACTGAGCACACTCACTAATGCCTTCATGAAGAATACATTTTAGTCCTGAAAACCAAGGCTAGCTCTACTGGAATCCCTTTCAAGGGCCCCAGGGGCTTAGAAAGCATAAATTCACCTCCGAGAGGCACTGGCTCAGCAGGTTGGTTATAAGCTCTGTACCTCAGTTTTCCTGTATGTAAAATGGGGATAATAATATCTGCCTACTACCTCTCTCACAGGGAAGTTGTGAGATAATGTTATAACATGCTTTGAGATCCTTAGATGAAAGGTGTAATATAAATACAAAGTATTATTATAGAACCCAAAACCATGGAGAATGACGGGAGCTCCATTGTTCAGGATGTTTATAACTAGGCTAAAGACATCAGAAGTCTTATTATAGTGGGACTCTTGGGCTACTGCACCAGGTAGCCTGGCCAAGAGAATTAACATCACATGGCCAGAGTAACAAACGAGGTAATGAGCCTATAGGAAATTGAAGGAAATTTTCTTAATGAGGTTTTTTTTTTGGTCTTCATAGAAAGGTGTCAGGGCCAAGAAACCAAGAAAAAAGTATCTCACTTTCTCCACAAGTCAGATGAAGGATATGTTTTCATACTAGTCCACAAGGCATTCTGGGAGACTGAGTTAAGAATTGGAATTTGAGTTCAAGACTGCATTTGATTACAAGTTACTCTTTGTACTCTGTTAGAAAGGGAATCTAGGGAGAGGTAGAGGGCAAAGGAATTGGCAAGAAATTGATATCTAATTCTAATCCGTAAGAATTTATGGAACATCACATTTCCAAGGTAACCCAAGGAAGGAAAGTGGGACCAATGGACATTTTTGAATCCTCTGCATGTGTATGCTGGGTAGAGGGGAGTGGGGGAGAGACACACTTTATTTTGACTCATATGTTGCTCACCTCCTTTTCTGAAATCCTTAATGCCATCCTTTATGGGGAAATAGTGTCATTTGATAGATTGTTATAAACAAATAAAAAAACAATAGAATGAAGGAGTGAATGAGAAAAACATTTATTAAGCACTTACTAGGTGCTAAGCATTTGGTAACCAAATAAAAAAGCTGAAACAGTCTTTGTATTCAAGGAGTTTAATATTCTAACAGGGAAAGACAACACATATAGAGTAATGGAGATGAGGCAGTGATATTTTGGTTTAAAAAGTTATAGGAATGATGAAGGGAGTCTCAAGGGGGCAATTGGTATACAGTGAATAGAGCACTGGGCTTGGAATGAGGAAGTCCTGAGTTCAAATTCAGCTTCAGACTGTGACTGGGTAAATCATTTAACCTCCCTCTCATTGTGTTATTTCAACTTTAAAATGGGGACAACAGCACTTACTTTAAGGATCAAACAAGATAATATCTATAAGAAGCACTTAACATAGTGCCTGCTGCATATTAATATGAATATGCATATCTTTCCCTTTTACTTCCCCATAGGAGAGACTGACATATCCTTTCCAGGAACACTGACAGAGTAGATTTGATTAGGGATCCAGACATGCAAATCTGGGGCAGGATGGTGAGGAAGGATGCAAGGAGAGGTATGGTTTCTGGTCTGGGAGGTCTGGCAGATGGTGAAGAGATGGCCAAGAGTGAAGAGCAGCGTGGATGGAACTGAGCCCAGTTGTGGTGTGCAGCTGAGATAAACAGGATCAGGACAGTAGCTCCCCCAGTCAGGAATTGTGGTCAAGCAGTTACATTTTCCAGGGTTCAGTTTTTAGTCTGCGCATCATGTCATGGTGGCACAGAGGATAGAGTACTGGCCCTGGAGTCAGCCTCAGACACTTACTAACTGTATGACCCTGGGCAAGTCACTTAACTCTGATAACCTCACCTCCCCCTCCCCCCAAAAAAACCATCCAGCAAAAGAAGCAAAGTAAAACTGGAGATGGGCCGAGATTTAGTGAGTTACTGAGGCAAGCAACAAGCAGGACATCTGATATTTACTATGTTTGTTGAGGGCATCGCCATCCTTTCAGTCACTCAGATTCACAGCCGTGTTATTCTTGACTCCTCCTCACTTCTTATCACCTCACACAATGATCATTTGCAAAGCTTTTCCGGTTCCACCCTCAAATGAGTTAGCTTATGGTGGTTCCCTTCTACTAACTCATATGGCCATCACCTTTCATCTTCCCAACCATTGCAACAATTTCCCTAATAGGCCTCCTTGCATCCAATTTGTCTCCCTCTTAAATGTCAAGGCTATATTCCTAAAGCATAGGTATAACCACATTATTCCCCTGCTCCATAAATTCCATTGGCTTTCTATTGTCTATTATTAAATAGAAACTCCTTTGTTCGGTACTTAAAGGTATTTATGATCTGGCTCCAACCTCCAACCTCCCTTTTCAACTTTTCTTTGAGTTTCATGCATTCCTTAGTCTGACCAAACTGCCTTCTTGCTATTCCTCACACATGATATTCTCTTCTCTTCCATCTCTAACTCTTTGCATCCCCCCCCCCCATGCCTAGAAGGTTCACCTCCTTACTAACCTCCATTTCTTAGATTCTTGTGTTTCCTTCAAAGCTCAGCTCCTGCCACCTCCTCCAGGAAGCATTTCCTATTCCTCACAGCTCCTTGTGCCCTTTCCCCATGTGACCTTGTATTTATCTTGTCTATATTCTGTACAGATATGTGTGTGTGTGTGTGTGTGTGTGTGTGTGTTGTCTCCCCTGATTGAGCATAGGTTCCTTGAGAGTAGACAAGGCTAATTTTTGTGTTTGTATCTCAGTGCCTGGGACAATGCCCAGCACGCAGTAGATGCTTCATAAATGCTTGATTGATTTATTAGTTGAGTGACTACAGCCTAGTTGCTTAATATTTTTAAGTTTCAGCTTCCTTATTTGCAAAATGGGGATAGTGATACCTACAGGACTTACTCATCAAGTTTCTGTGAGGATTGAATGAGATAATGTATGCAAATTACACTAAAACTTTAAAGCTCTGTATATAACATCAGTTATTATTACACCACTTCTTGCACACACATTACTGTTGACAAGTGGTTGAAGTCTATTTACACCCACCATACATCTTTCCTCCGCCTTTAGGGTCAATCATGATTTTGATTCTTGGGAATCATGGTACCCCAAGACTGAATCCCATAAAATATTACCAGGAATGCATTACTGAATGAATAAAAAGTGAATAAATGGAATAAGCATTTATTAGGTGCTTACTACCAAGACAATATTGCTTTTTTAAAAGGGAGGTTTTTGTGTCAAAGAGCAGTTTGATACAAATTGTGGATCGTTGGAGTTAAAGAGTAATTTAGGGGCCAGGTGGTCCCACCATGTCATTCTATAGATGAGGAAACTGACTGAGTCAGTCCCTCATAATTCCATAATATGCAGATATTACTTCATAAAAAGGTAAAAGATAAATTCATGCATCTTCCCATAATGGTCTATGAAGGGGAAGTAGAATGTTGGAAGGCCATTCTTGATTCTAAGGTAGACATCAATCAGCACAATCATGCCCATACACCACACATTCCTTGGTGTACCTCATGGACATATGCATGACAATTCTATTTTTCTTCCTTCTTATCCTGCCAGGACCCTCAGTAGGTAATAACAAGTACCAGTTGTAGAAAACGCTAGCAGTTGTCTGAAAATCAAATCAGGTCTTGATTCCTTTTAGGATCCTTGACCTCAGGGAATCTTTCCCTTCTCTCTCATTGGTATAATTACTTTACATTTCTTCAGGCTTTTTTTCACATATACCCATATCAGAAGTGAGCAAAATTCTCACATATGCTATATAGGGAGAAGAAATGGAAATAGTATTGGACTTAAGCCTGTGTGTAAGTCTAAGCTTTGCCAATAATACCAACCATATGACTTTGAGAAAACCACTTCATTTCTTTGAGACTCAGTTTTCTCATCAGAAAAATGGGAATGATGGTACTTGTTCTACACTCTTCAGATTGCTATAGGGATCAAATGAGGTAATTTATATAAAGTACTAGGGATCCACAAAAGCTATCATTATTTCTGAAAGCTCTTATTAGTTAATGAACTTCATTAACACATTACTCTACTATTCAAGGGAACCCCAGGCTCAAGGCTCTGTTCCATACTTTGTCACTGACTCAGCAAGTCACCGTAGGCCCATGATTTCACCCTGTGATACCTCAGTTTCCCCATTGGGAAATGAGCTCTGACAAAGCCTCTCGTTCCCACAGGAATTCATGAAACATAATTAGGGTTGGCATTAAGATTCAGCTATAAAAAGGGAGGAAGCTTCTTACTTTTCTTTCTCCTCCAAAATAATTTCCCCCTACACACTGCCTTTGTGGGCAGCTGACCTTGGCCAAGAAGGATGATGGCCAAAGTAGTATGAAGCCAGGCAGTTGAACTATAAAATCTGGTCTCCTCATGCCAGCCTATGATACTTCAAGGACAGTGGCCAGAACCTCCTGGAAGATCAAGAGGAAGCTAAATTGGTGGCCCAAGGAAATTGGCAGTCTCACAATGGCTTGGCTGTTGTGAGAATTACTCTGCACTTGGACAATGAATTGAGAGACAAACCTTGGCCCTGCCCCTAACTAGTTATGTGACTTTAGGCAAGTTACTTTACCTCCTGGGCTTGCCCTTTCTTTCTCTGTATAATAAAATCATTGTACCGGATCACTGAGATCTCTTTAAATCTCCCTCAAATTTTTTGGCTTGAAATTTCTTCCTGCTTGATGGGAACACAGTCAGTGAGAGAATATGTCAGGAAGCAATGGGGACTAGGCGTAGGTGTCTAGTTATCTTCATTGGGTAAAAGAAAGAATATTTGTGTGACATCCATGGCTGATGTTCATAGCAGGGAAAAAGTAATGGCAAGTTCATGAGCTTTGTAGTTTCTAGTGTCAAGACAAATCTTGGGATTCTATCTTTATTGGGATCATTAGTGGTTATGAACAAATGAAAATATGTTTGGATTTATACAAGTGCATTTGGATTTAATATACTCTTATATGTGTAACATATATTTATTTTTATAGCTTCCTTTCATCTTTAAAAATGATGCTGCTTGCTGTGGCTGCCATGAATCTGCATGTGGATACAAAGATTGAAATAAGAACATTCACTCTATCATCCAACAAGCATTTATTATGTAGTGTGCATGCAAAGAGGCTCCTCTGGTTGTGGCTGTGATTAATCAATCTATCAATCAATCAACCAATCTTTATTAAGTCCTACTCTGAGCCATGCAATGTGCCTTGTTTTGGGGGCACAAAGAAAGGCAAAGACTACCACTATAATCTAACTCTAGGGGACTTTCTGCTTCTTGAACTTGAAATCAACCCAAAGCCTTCATTAAATCAAAACAAACCAGAAATACCCATTTCCCTTTCCTGATTGCTTCTGTAGCCTGCCTGCTGGCCTGTTTGTGGCAGCCATCCAAAATCCAGAGGCAGGGCAACTAAATGAATCAAGTGTTAGACCCAGAGTCAGAAAGGTGTGGGCTTTCACCCTACCTCTAATGCTTACTGGCTGATTGGAAAAATCCTTGAGCCTCTGTGTCATCATTTGTAAAACAAGGAGAGTAACACCTGTGGGTACCCATTTCACAGGCTTGTTGTGAGTTTCAAATGGGATAATGGAGGTAAAGTGCTTGGTAAATTTTAAAGTACTAGGTACATGCTGTTCACCTACAACTATTATTAAACACATGGTTCATCCAGATGTTTTGTCAATAAAGTGCTGAAGATTTGGCTATTTGGGAGTTTCCAGAGAAGTTGCTTGGTTTTCTAGCTTTCATCTGGTTGACTGTCTCTATGCACACCTAGTCACAATGTGCCCTTGTAACCTTTCTTCTCCATAGGTTCTCAAAGTGGGTGATACCACAGGGGGTGCTGCAATGATCCAGGGAGGGCGGTTTTAGCCTCAGATGCAATTTGGAGATAATAATAAAATAAGGGGGTGGTGGAAGCATAAGGAAAGAAGAAAAAATAAGAAAATTTTGAAAAACCATTTGTACATGCTATGTAGCAGAATTAAAGTTGTAGCGATTACAATATTTTCCAAATAAACACACAAAATGCAAGTCATAACCAGTCAGTGGTCAAGTCCACCAACAAGCATGTTGGCAGGTGAGCATGTCTCATATTGTCTGGAAGTCCAGCATGTATCAGCAGGAATATGTGCGTGTGATGACTTGTTTATGATATGATACTATATGGTTACATGATGCAATATTGCATCATCAAAATCTCAATGCAGGAAAAAACTCCATAAAATTTATAAGACACAAATTTGAAAAACAAACAAACCATTAAAGGGCTAAAGAAAGTAGATGGGGGGGGGAGGGCTGAGTAATTTCTTTTTTGAAAAGCGAGTGGTAGGCCAGTTAAGTTTGGGAACCTCTGTCTACGCAGTCAGATTGCAGGCACCCTACCCTAGGATACCAGGCACCATGTCAAAGTAACAAAGAACAGTCATCAGGCTTCTAATTCTCCAGGGATGGAGCACATCCCTTCATCATAGAAAGGATTCAAGTCAATGAGTATTTATCAAGCATGTAATAAATAATATAGGCATAGTACTATGGTACATACTCTTGATGGAGAGACAAAATGACATGATGGGAGAAGGCTAGATTTGAAGCCAGGAAGAACTAGGGTCAAATCTTGCCTCCAATATTCACCTCATTTAACCCCATTGTACCTCATTTTCCTCATTTGTAAAATGGGAATGTTTCTTAAGCATCAAGCAGAGTCATGGTTATCAAAGCCTATGCTAGACATGGGGTTGGAGGATGAGAACAAGGTGCTGGTGGGAATGGGAACTCCAAGAAGGAGGGTGAAGATGAGGAGAAAGAATTAATATCCCTGAACAATGGTGACAGAGCACTGTGAGCAGATGGAGAAACGAGGGAAGGTTGAGGAGAGGCTACAGCCGGGTGATGACCATGTGCGTCTGCCTGACCCTCTACCGAGGAGGACTGTGCACAGGAGCGTTTGAATCTCTGTACAGCCGGGACCACTATGTGGTTTGTACACCCTTCAAAAGTCTAGTCTGCTCTAGACTTAGGCATCATGATTATCACCCTGGATCTCAAAAGCCATTGTAACTTTTGTTACTGACTTTCTTTGTGAGGTCTCTGGCCTCAGATTTGGGCAGAATCCCTGCATGATCCATAGCACTGCCATCAGAATAAAATCCAGTTACCTGTGGAAAAATAAAATATAATGAAGATAATAACGCCTGTAGTGCTTACTTCAAAAAGTTATCACAAAGGGCATATGAGGTGATGAATATGTTGTTGTTTTCGGTTGTGTCACACCCTTGTGATAGTGGAGTGGTTTGACATTTCCTTCTCTAGTTTATTTTACAGATGAGGAAACTGAGGCAAGTAGGACTAAATGAATTCCCTAGGGTCACATAGCTAGTAAGTATTCGAGACCAGATTTCAGCTCAGGAAGATGAGCCCTTCCACTCTATCTACTGTACCACCTAGCTGCCCAATAATTGATATGCAGCACTTAAAAAACTTTAAAATGCCATGTAAATATCAGGGGTGATATGAAAGAAATATGACATAGTTCCTGTCCTCAAGGAGTTTCTACTCTTGTTGGGGAGGAAAGACACACACAGAGGAAATAGCTAAGAAGCAAAACTAGACTGATAATGCAAGATTAATTGTCAAATGAATGGTAGATGCACCAATCTGATGGGAGTCCAGAGGAGAAGAAGACTGAGGAATGCTGGAATAATTCAGGGAAGTTTCATGGCATGTGTGGATACGGATGTGGGTCTTGGAGGATAAGCTGGATTTGGTTGGGCATAGAGAAGTGAGGAAGGCAAATATCAGGTATGAAGAAATAAAGCCTCTGTCCTACTGGAAATTCTCATAGACTGAGTGTCTTTCTTCTTTTTTGCCTTGGAACCTTGCCAGTAACATTATCTAATGATGTGTGCATAGGCATAAGACAGGTCCACCTTGGACTCTTTCCAAGGGGAGTTTCATAGAATGTTAGTGCTAGAAGGAATCTCAGGGATCATCCAGACCAAGCCCATCATCTTGGAGATGAACAACCTGAGGCCAAAATGATCTCATGATAGCCCTGCTTTACCTTAAATGTGCCCTATAGGAATCAGCTTCTTGAACAGTCAGATTGAAACCAGGGAACTTTCCTGAGACCTCAGTGAGATAGATTTAACTGATGTCTGTCAACCCTTTCGAGACAAAGAAATGGTGAGAGGAAACTTTTATGGTCATACGATTGATGGAAAAGTGCAGAGAATATAACAATCCATTGTGTTTATTGTTGTTCCCCCTCCAAAAAAACCCTATTTGATTATATAGAATAAAATGCAGGCTTAAAGGTTCACATAAAGATCATAGATGATTTGTTGATAGCTACAACCACAGCAATAACTTTGTTCAATGATCTTCTGATTATTCATGACAAGTGAAATATAAAATAGAAAAATGTATGATCTCCAAAGGTTGTTTTGAAGGATGTTTAGTATGATAGAAAGACCTCTGGACCTGGATGGGTTAAAATCCTGCCTCTGACATTTGCTCCCTCTAAAACTATGGACAAGTGATCTCTAGTGCTTTAGCATAGTACTTGGCACATAGTAAATGCTTAATAAATGCATTAATTTGTTCTCAGAATTTGTTTCCTCATCTGTAGCACCCAGCCCACATCACTCACCAAACAGACATTTTCAGTCCCAGAAAGCTATTCCAGGTTTGAGTTATTCCGTGGGCCAGCCTTTACTCAGATCATAACTCAGGAACACTTCCTGATGTGTTTAATTTTACCAGATCAAATAGAGGGCACAATTGGTTCAAAGCAAAAGAAGTTGAATCAAAAGGCATGATGAAATGAATGAAAAGGAAGATTTTTCCTGAACACGAGAGTTATATCCTTCCACAGATTATACACCATTGTATATATGTAGAAAACAGTGGCCAGGGAACTTGTGTGTCAATGGTAACTCATGCCTCCAACAGTGAAGAGTTGCTACAGCGTTCTGGTAATATTATCACACTACTTTGCTGTTTTTTGCTGGGCATCTCTGCTAAGCTGTTGTAGTAGCTGCTGCATTCTGCCATCTGTCAGTCTTCACCACCAGCAGTGTAGTTTTCCCCCCTGTAGGATGGATCTGGTTGCTCTTTTGCTTACAAACCCAGAGGTTATATTTAGCTCTTTTGTGAAGCATACTCTTGCCAACCACATCTAACAGATTAGTTACAGAAGCTCTTAGACATTTCAAGATTGTTTTTTTTTTAATGACTCCTGCCTTTGCTGCTACTCACATTCTCAGTTCAAACTCCAAATAAAGGTAGGAAATTCTTTTTAACTCCAGTCACATCCCTGTGTCATTTGCCTGTCTTCCTTTCAAATTTTCATGATGACTACACTTAGAAAAACTGTGAGAGATCTGGGTGAAGCTGGAATGAAGAGATTCTTTTCAATCCCTGTAATGACCCTGAACCAAATTGGGAGCAATACTGACAAGGGCTAGGTCAAGCTGTTCAGGCTGTCAGCTCTTGCTGTACTTTCTCCTCACCCCCATCAATTACCTCCAGCAAATAAAATATTATTAACATATTAAAATGAGAATAATAGTACATATAGTATTCACCTTAAAGGTCATTCTGAGAATAAAAAGAAAATATTTACTTTGCAAACCTTAAACCTCTCTGTAAATGCAAGTTATTATTGTTATTGTTATTATTTTTATTGTTTCCAGTGTAGGGCCCAAATGAAAGAAGGATTCCCTAAGGCTGAGGCAAAAATATGAAATCTAACAACTCAATTTGATATAAGTTAAAAAATGTTGATTCAGAGACACATAGTTACAGGAAGGATTCTAAAGAGTCTCCCCCAAATAGAGAGTATGGCAGAGTTTTTATGGTCTGGGAAAAACAGTTTATTATTTTTGAAGCTCTCTCTGATTTTCCTTCCTTCCAAGCAGGCAGAAGGATTTGGTTTTTCTTACCTCCATTAGATGGCAGAGTGAATAGAGTGCTGAGCCTGGTCTCAGGAAAACCTGAGTTCAAATTCAGCCTCAGACACTTACTAGCTATGTGACCCTGAGCAAGTCACTTAACCTTTGTCTGCCTCAATTTCCTCAACTGTAAAAAGGGGTTTCATAATAGCACCTACCTCCCAGATTGGTTTATCAAATTAGATAGCATTTATAAAACACTTTGACTGACACATAGCGAGCACTTAAATGCTTGTTTCCATTAAGTTAGCCTTGTAAAGAGATAGAGAAGCTTAGTTTTTCTTGATTCTTGCAAGCAGACTGGGCTAAGTTTAATCCTAAATACAGGGAAGTAAATGTGACTGATAAATTCACACTGAAATAGAGGCTAGTTTAAAAATGGAGTCACTTATGTCAGGAGAGCAACAATACAGGATTTTCTCAACTTCCCCCAATAACAGATGGCCTGAATTCTGAACTAGCAGGTAATGTCAAAAGACCCAGGAAGAGACCTCCAGCATATTAGACGGATACTTTATGGAGGGTTTATGAAAGAACATGGACATTAAGAACACCGGATATTACGTACCAGTTAGTACCATTAGAATTGCTTGCCTCATACCCATCAGGTGGGTTCCAGATTTTTCTGTTTCTGTTGAGGGTGCCACCATCTGTCCAGTCACATAGGTCAGCGACTTTGACATCATCTCTGATTTTTCTCTCTCTTTTGTACCCTTATGGTCCAATCAACTACCAAGTCTTGTCAGTTTTACACCAACTACATCTCTCATTCACTGTCTCAGTTACCGTTCTAGCTCAAGCCCTCATCACTTCTCACCTGGATTGCTACAATAGCTGCCTAACTGGTCCAGGAATCAAATCTCTTCACTTTTCAATCCATACTTGCCATGATCATATCACTCCCTTGTCAAGAGGCTTCAGCAGATCCCTCTCATCTCCAGGATAAACTATAAATTCCTCATGTGACATTTAAATCCCCTCACAATCCATTATCCACTTTATTTTTCATATTTATTCCATGTTATTGCCCTTTATGCACTTTTTCTAGGCAAAATGGCTTACTTACATTTTCCTGAATTTGACATTCTGTATCTTCCCTTTGTGCTTTTATACAGGATATCTCCATGACTGAAGAAGACTCCAAAGGCACAGCTGTTTGCACATTATAGGTGTTTAATAAATGTTATTGGATTAGATTGGGAGCAACCAGATGATCCACAGGTATGAATTCCTCTTGGTCTGGTTGAACACTAGAGTCCCAAGGTTTCTGTTCTCCTACCCTCCAATTCCCACCATAACTGAGGGTACCATTTTTGCCTCTTGCCCCAGTTGTAAAAATCCCTAGTTATGGCTCTGGTTGGTAGTAAATAATACTAATTCTTATTCCCATATCATTTTAAGATTTTAAAATTGTTTTAAGCACTATAGCCCTGTGGGTTAGATAATGCAGTATTATTAGCCCCATTTTTCAGAGAGAAGTAATTAGACATAGAAGACAGAGAGCTGGCTTCCAAGCCAGGCATATCCAGGTTCAAATCCTGCCTGATACCTACTGACTGTATAACCCTGGGCTTGTCATTTACACTTTTAGTGCTCTAAGAAACTGTCCAAGACTCAGTTGCAGGGGAGATAAGCACTTTAATTGATAGGAGTTTCCTCCCTTAAGAATTTTCTACATGAATGAAATCACAGGTCTAATCCCAAACCCTTTCAGAGAGGTAACTGAGGATCGAAGAAATAAAGTGATATGCCTACAAGCTAATTATTATTATCACAAGCTAATTATTGCCAGAGTCAGAATATGAAAGAGATTCCAACTCCAGGTCTACTTCTTTTTCTATTAAACTAGGGGAACCTATTAATCTCAGTAGTAAAACAGACTAAAAATGAAAATAATATTTTAAAAGATTTAGACAAAGAAGTGAATGATAGATCCATACTCTCTTGGCCTCAGTTTCCACTTAAAAAAAGGCAGATTTGGATTAAAAACTCTAGTTCTTTTTAGCTCTGTCAGTCTGTGATTCTATAACTACTAAGAGAAAAGTAAGGATTCTAGTGTGGAAGGGGGGTGGTTATGCCCACACAAACAATTGCTTCAAAAACATTGAGAAGTGGGCTTCTATTGCCAAGAGACTGAAGTAACAAAGAAGCTGTGACCCATGGTTCTAGTATCACAAAGTCACAGAATCTCCTGGAAGAGATCTCAGAATCTGCCTAGTCCAATCCATACCCAGACAAGCACTTCCTTGACAAAAGTCCTCACAAGTGTCATCCAGCTTCTGCTTGAAGATCAGGAAGGGGAACACTATTATTACCATTTTTTAACAACTCCATTGGGATTTTCTTCTTTCTGTAGAAGGAGAATCTGCCTCTCTTACCATTTGCACTCATTACTCCTACTTATGTCCTCAGGGGCCAAGGCAAAAAAGGTCTTCCACATGAGAAGCTTCTAAATACCTGAAAAATACTTGATGTGATGCATTGGTCTTATCTTTTCAACCAACAAACAATTATTATGCACATGCTGTGTGCCAGGCACTAGGAATACAAAGGCAAAAGAGAAACAGACCTTGTCCTCAAAGAGTCCAAGGAGATGGACTTAAATAAGCAAACATCAGATCCATAGAAAATAAATGCAAGATAACTGGAGAGGGCAGGGCACTAGGAACAGGGGGATCAGAAAACCATGCTTGGACTGAATCTTGAAGCAAACAAGGCTTTCCAAGAGGAGGAGGTGAGGGATACATTTCAGGCAATGGGGAGAGCCAGGACAAAGAGACAGGGATGAGAGATGGAGTGTCATGCATGAGAAAGAGTAAGAAGAGTAAGAAAATAAGTATGACTGAGTCATAAAGGGTGAAGGGTACTATTATATAATAATACTGGAAAGTTAGATTAAGGCCAAGCTATGCAGAAATCTAAATACCCAACAGAGATGAACAGCAGGTGAGGATCTGCATTTTTAGGGGGCATTCCCTAGACCAATGACTTTACAAGTCTAGTCTTCTATCTCTTTCAAAGGAGGTAACTGAGGACTGGAGATATGCCCAAGGTCACACAGAGTCCGACTGTGAATCTGATGATGCCAGATTGTTAGATCTAAAGAGGAATTGCTATTTTGCAATAGAAGCATTGGAGAGTAGTGACGTGAGGAATCTATTGAGTAGGTGAGTGATATAATCAGGTCTACGTTTTTTGGTTTTTGGGTTAGGTTTTTTTTTTGCCTTTTGGAGGGCAATTGGGGTTAAGTAACTTGCCCAAGGTTACACAGTTACAGGTCTATGTCTTAAGGAAATGACTAGCAGCTGTGTGGAGGATGGAATGGATTAGGGTGAGATGAAGCTGGGAGACTGATTTGTAGGCTTTTGTATTAACCTAGGCAACAGGGGATGAAGGCTTGAATAAAGCTGGTTGTAAGATAAGTAGACAGAAGAAGATGGATGCAACAGCTTTGTGGAGGTAGAAATGAAAAGATAATGCCAAGAAGAGGAAGAGGCCTACTGAGGAGAGCACTAAGTTGTGAACCTGGGAGGTTGGAAGGATGATGGTGTACCCTACAGAAACAGAGAAGTTTGGAAAAGGGGCTCTTTTTTAGGTGTGGAGGAGAAAATATTGAGTTCTGTTTTGAGCATGTTGGTTTTGAGAAGTCTATGAAAAATACATTTGGAAATGTCCAATAAGCAGATAGAGGTATAGGCTTGCAACTCAAGAGAGAGACTATGGTTGGATACTTAAATCTGGGAGTCATCTGCCTAGAGATGACAATTAAACCCATGGAAACTTATGAGCTCACCAAATGAGAGTGCAAATATGGAAGAGGGCCCAAGATAGATCCTTGGAATATACCTATAATTAGGGGGCTTGATATGAATGATGATCTGGCAAGAGTGGTCAGACAGGTAAGAGGAGAACGGAGAGAGTAGTATCACAGAAACCCAGAGAAAGACAATGTCTAGGGATCAGAGGATGATTAATAATGTTGAATGCTGCATAGAGGTCAGGAGCAATGAGAATTGAGAAATAACTATTAGCTCTGGCACCTAATGGATGATAAATAACTTTGGAGAGAGTAGTTTCAATAAGAGTCGATGTCAGGAGCCAGATTGCAAAGGACTGAGAAGTAAATGGAAGGAGAAATGGAGGAAAAGATAACTTTTGAAAAAATTTTGGCTGTGAATAGGAGAGACCCAAGATTGAAATCCTGAGGAGACAGCAGAGTCTAATGTGGATTTCTTAAGGATGAGACAGAGTTGTACATATCTGTAGGTGGTATGGAAGAAACCAATAGCTAGAGAGATACTGGAGACTGGGGGGGGGATTTTTTGTGGGAGTAATAATTTGGAGAGTATGGGAGGGGATAGAAGCAAAGTTATAGGGAGAGGGGATGGCCTTGGTGAGGAGCAATGCCACTTTAGTAACAGGGACTAGAGAGAATAGGGCCTCTAGTAGAGGAGAGAAAAGGGATAACCACAGGGGTTTTGAGATATAGATATAATATTATTTATGTGAAAGACAATGTGTTAGACAAAAATGAAACAAGGAACTTGTTATATGGCATGGTGTACAATCTTCATTTAAAATTTTAAATTTAAATTACATTTAATTAAATATAATTAAAAATTTAATTAAATTTAAATTAAATTAATTCCACATAAATCTGGGAGTCATCTACCTAGAGAAGATAATTAAACCTATGGAAGTTGATGAGTTAAAACCAAGTGAGAGAGTGAAAAGAGGAAAGAGTGCCAAAGACAGAGCCTTGGAATACACCTATAATCAGAGGTTGAAAGCTAGAGGGACTGGAAGTAGGAGGCCAGCTAGAATCTCACTGAAGTGGATGAGGGCTGGTAGTAATGTAATGACTATGAAGGGAAACTTAGTGTTAGGGAGATCTCACTTTTTTGAAGATCTAAAAGAGCCCCATATTCTTCCTTCTCCCCTCTCTGTTCCCTCCTCTCCAACCCTTTTTTTTTATCTTTTCCCTACTTAAGGAATTTTACTTCCAGAGAACAAAAATCAAAGGCCTCAAACCCTTCAGAAACTTTGAAAATCATGGAGCTAGTTTAGTTTCGTCTGTATATACGAGATAGTGATCTGTATCCCTGTGCTGGACTGGAAAGCTCCCTGGAGTCAGAATGGGAGGATGTGGACCTGAGATCCAGTTTGGACATTCACAAGCTGTGACTTTGGGTGAGTGGCTTAAGCTTTTGGAGACTCAGTGTCCTCAGCTATAAAAAGGGGCTAATAATATTGGCCCTACCTGCCTCATATCATTGGGATAAGGATCAAATGGGAGAATATATATATATATATATATAAAGTGCTTTGTAAAGTGAAATAAAAGCAAGCTACTATTATTATGGATTGATGTTATGGATCATAAATCCTCAAGCAGCTCTCTCTCACTCCCCTCATCTTCCAGTTTGACTACCAGTGGTAGTGCAAACAGTGAGTGGGTGACTCTGATGCTTTGCCTTTAGCTGTCCCCATTACTGTTCAGCTCAGGGAATAGACATTATAAAACTGCATCCTCAATGAGTTTCAGATGAAACCCCCTCCACCCCCACCTCCCACCCTTTTGCAAGATAATTTCAGCATCAAGAGGCAAGACTTCAGGTCACAGAACATTAGAACTGGAAGGGGTCTTGGAGGTCATCTTAGCAGAGGATCACAGGATTTCAGAACAGAAGGAACCTCAGAGATGGGAGGCAGCCTAGTAGAGGGAGGGTGCTGGATTTGGGGACATAGGCTGTGGGTTCAAATCCTGACTCTGCCACTAGAGATGACAGATATTACCTATGTGACCTTACATAAGACATTTAACTTCTCTGGGACTTAATATCTTCATCTATAAAATAAGAAGGTTGGATTAGATGTCCTCTAAGGTCCCTTCTAGCTGTAAATCTATGATTCTGTGACAATATAGTCATAGAATTAAAGTCTGGAAAACTCAATTTAATTTGATCCTTAACTTATCTTTATAAATGGGGATCATAAGCCCAGATGAATGACTTTTCTGCCCTGCCTGGTATTCTCTCCCTCCTTATCTCCACCTCCTGGATCCCCTTCAAGTCTTATCTAAAGTCTGCCCTTCTTTCTTTCTTTTTTTTTTTTTTAAAGCAATTGGGGTTAAGTAACTTGCTCAAGGTTACACGGCCAGTTATTTTGTGTGGGCGTTAAGTATCTGAGGCCAGAACTGATCCCGGGTCTCCCAACCCCGGGATGGCACTCTTACTCATTGCGCCACCTGGCTGCCCCAAAGTCTGCCCTTCTTGAAGAGGTCTTTACTAAGTCCCCTTAAGGCTACTGCTTTACCTCTGTTGGGTATTTCCAATGTATCATATATGTGTATATATATACACACACACACTGATTTTTCATCCTCTCTATATACAAATGCAATACATATACCCCCCACACCCCTTGTTTGTACATTGCTGTTTACATGTTGTCTCATGCACTAGATGGTGAACTTCCTGAGACTATGGTCTGCTTTTCCCTTTCTTTTTCTCATCATCACTTAGCACAGTGTCTGGCACATAGTAGGTGCTTAATAAATGCTTTCCCCTTGACTATTACTTAATTCACAGGTGCCAGACCCTTATAGTTGAAAGAGACCTCAGAGGCCATTGAATCCAAATCCTACCTTAACAAAACTCCCCTCTACATCAACCTGATGCCAAGAGGTTTGCTTAAACACCTCCGATGAGGTGGCACTCACTACCTCCTGAAGCAGTTGCTTCTACTTTTCAATAACTCTAATTGTTACTTAAATCAAGCCTAAATGTCCTCCTCTTCATCTTGTCGACATTGCTTCCTCATGATGTCTTCTAAGGCCAGGTAGAATTAATCTGCCTCCAGATGCTTAGATGGCTTCCATCTTTCCCTTGTCTTTTTTCTTCCTGATGAAATATTTCGGGGTATTCTGGTTAGTACTCACATGGTATGAACTGGAGCCCTTCCCTCTTCTGTTTGTGTTCCTCGGAATGTTTCATAGCCTATCCTTATGACTTCTTGGGCATATGGCAGTCAGGACTGGACACATGTTCCAGAGGTGAGACAAGGACAGAGCCAGCAGCTCCCTTGTGCTCAACATTCTGCCTTTCCCAACACTGCCCAAGGTCACATCAGCTTTCTTCCTTAGCATATCATGTTGTTGACTCATAATGAGCTTTCAGTCCACTAAAAGGCTCAAATCTTTCTCAGACATGCTGCTCTTTAGTTGTGGCACCCTGCCTTGGATGTGTGGATTTGCTTTTTTCAAACTAAGATTGGACTTTTATCCCTATGAGTTATTTTTTAATTAATTTAAGTCTAAAATTCTGGTCTGCCAAGATCTTCCTGAATTCTGACTTTGTCATCTAGTGTGTTATCTCTCCTTTCCTTGCCTTATTTGCATTTTTGATAAGCTAAGCCTGCCATCCACACTTTTATACAAGTCACCAATAAAAATGTGACACAGGGCAGGATAAAATGTAAATCGATGGGACTCTCCACTGCAGAAATCCTCCCAGCCCTCAATGACCAATTTTTGGATCTAGTCATGGAATTCTGGGCTGAAATTAATTTTGGTTTTAAAAACCAACTGCAACATGTAAGATGCAGATTAATATTTTGATTTTCAAGGAAAGAAATAAAATAAAGTAAATAAAAAGGTTTTATATTACCTTAGGGAGCTGTGGTTTCCAACCTGAAGTTGAAACTCAAATTGAGGTCCCTCGGGAACTACAAAAGGGTCTTGTGGAATCCTCTGGAAAGACTCAAAGAGGGAAGTGATCATTTTTGACCAGAGTACTAGTGGTCAGCTGTCTTTCCTCCTGGCTATCCATTCCCATTTCCTTATTCTTCCCTGTTTTGTGTGAAGGATACAGTGCTCAAGCCTGAGCTGGAGCTGGTTTGGGTAGACTGAGAACCCTGAAAGGGGAGAAGGGGTGTCCTGAATGCCACCTCCACTAAAATCTAGTGCTGTGGCCACCTTTTTCGCCTCTCTATCAGTAAAATGAGAATGTACATTTGAAAAAGGAAAAGGCTTCTGTAATTTCAAGTAATTATGCAAATTAGGTGCCAAGATAAACTTGTTAGGGGCTATGGTGTCCTGGCACCTGGGATTTGGCAAGCCCTTATCTGATTAATAATTCAAATGATGTTATTTTCTATTCAGATCAGGGGCAGAAGTAATTAGGGTTAATTGGGTCCTCTATGTGTCTCAGTTCACACTATAAAGATAGCCCGGACAGTCATGTTTACTCTGTCTACATATGGGGTTAGTTGGTACCTGGTTTATGAACTACCTCTAAGGGTCTTTTCCTACAGCCTTGTGGAAGTCAGAGGAGGGCAGACAGTTTTGTTACCTGGTTCATGCTTTCCTCCCTGAAGAAGATGGTTGGCCTCTGAATTCCATAAGGGGATGTCATCAGGAGAAAAAGGATTAAGATTTAGGAGAGAAGGAAGGAAGGAAGGAAGGAAGGAAGGAAGGAAGGAAGGAAGGAAGCAAAAGAGTAAGGAAAGGAAGGAAACAAACATTAAGTTCCTGCTATATGCCAGGCACTATGCTAAACACTTTACAAATATCTCATTTGATCTTCACAACAACCCTGGGAAGTAGGTGTTATTATTATCCCTATTTTATAGTTGAGGAAATGGAGGCAGGCAGAAGTTAAATGGTTTTCCCAGGGTTACAGAGCTAGTCAGTGTCTGAGGTCAGAATTGAACTTAGGTCTTCTTGACTGCAGGATCAGTTTCTATCCAATGTGCCATCTAGTTGCCTCTTCATACAGAAAATGGTCACCTATTATGTTGGGGAGGGAGTATGGGGGTTGGGCATGACTGTAAGGAGATGCTCCCTGATCTTTCATGGCTCCTTCTGAGGACTTTTCCTGTCCCCACATTTGATGCTTTCTGGGGAGTCATTTTGTTGACCTGACATGGTGAATTTCTGGTTCTAGTTGTAGAGTGCCTACTTTTGTAGGTTTCTTCTGTATTCATGAAATGCCCAGGATTTTAAATAGAATTGAATTTAGCTACTATGATCAAAGTAAGAAGAGCCAGGAGAGCAACAAGCACAGTGGTCATAATAATGCAAATAAAACCACGCTTGAAGGCGACTCAACTGAGATTAATGGCAATAACCAATTTCGAACTCCAAGAACAGAAACAAATGCACTTCCTTCCTCTCAGTAGAAAGGCAGAAGAATATGGGCATTGAATACTGTCAGATGAGGGTCTTTTGTTGCTGACCAGCTTTAATTAAGTATTTTTATTTGTTACCCTGTATTTGTTTTGGTCTAGTAAGATTGCTAGCCTCTGTCTTCTAAGATTATCTTCTTTTTACTCTGTATATATCTCGTATTTACAATTACTTTCAGTTTATCTTCCTATTAGACTGGGAGCTTCTTGAGAAAAGGGACCATATTTTTGGCCTGTCTTTGAATTACCAGTCCTTAGTACGAGATCTGACCCTTAGCAAATGTTTAATAAATGTTTGTTTTCTGACTAAATGAGCATTACAAGGAAGGGTTCAGTGGGTGTGGACTAGGAGTATGTAAAAAATGACTGTAGTATAAAATATATATGTACATACTTAAACAAAAAATAATTTATAGTTAGAAAATTGGTAAGAAAGAGTGAACAAAAACTTTTCAGTTCTCTTTGTCTAAGAGATTACACTTAAATTCCTAGACCAGGAGTTGAGTCGTTTGAATACAGCAAGGTACTCCTAAATTCCTGGTAGATAGAGAGAGAGGGAGGAGAGAAAAGAGAGAGAGGGGGAGATGGAAGGAGAAAAAGAGAGAGAGAGAAAGAGAGGGGAAAAGAGGCAGAGGGGAGGAGAGCAAAGGAAGGAATGGGGAGAGACAAAAAGACACAGAGACACAGAGACAGACACAGACAGAGATGGAGACAGAGAAATTCTCCACCCCTTTAAGGTTTCCTCATGCCACGCAGGGGTTTCTTCTTGGACAATAGTGAGTCAATCCTTCACACTATTGTTATCAGAGGACAGAAAAGACTCTTCCAAAGGTTGCCTGGGTGACCTTGCTTCCTATGAACTTTTCTATTTCATTCCTAAAAATCCCTACTGAAGATTCTATGGCCTCCTTTGCTCACATCAAATGCCATGATTAGAAGAAGCCCTTTGCATGAGGTTAAAATTAAAAATTAAGACCTTATTCCTGTTTCCTGTCCCCTCCCACTTCCCTCTCTTTTCTAGGATCTTTGGTTACAATATACTCAAATGTCTCCCCAGCCAACTGCACTGAAAGATGCTGCGGGAAATGTGGAGGATAAATCTTGGGGCTCTTTGAGCTACAAAGAACCCTGCCAACCAAAACAGCAATTTAATCTGGTTGCTCAGCAGCCCAAGGGACTTTCCCAAGAAATCCTGGGTTTTAGAAATGGTTTTTCTTTAATCTTGGTGACTCACCCAGCCTGAATTAGCCTGTGTGCTTGTGCTATCCTGGACATAATTTTAATAGTGTGGTTGGTGTCGTGCCCATCTCATTGATAATTGTTGGCTGCATGAAGCCTTTGAGTGAAGCAGTAGGTGGGTCCTAGTTTAGGGGAATGCAAAGCAAAGCTGAGGCGACTGCCAGGCTGCCACCCACCAGAGGGAAAGTCTGGGTTGGTGACAAATCTGATAAGGAATTTGCTTTCTAGGGTAGGCAGCTACAGCAATCTGACAATATCCAGAAGGGGGACTCACCAGAAGTTTAAGGGCAATATGCAGCTTCTGAATTTGTTTCTATGAGAAAACTTTCCAGACTTTTGATACACTTGGTGTAAGGGACTGAGAATCACCCAAGCAGCGCCTGTATGACAAAAGGTAACCATAGGAAGATGGGCATGGGCTTCTCTGTGTCTCTATGTCTTTCCCTCTATCTCTTAATCTTTGTCTCTGTCTCTGTCTCTGTCTATTGTCTGTCTCTCTCACACACACAGAGTGAGAGAGACAGAGACAGAAACACAGATTCATTTCCAATTAGGGGAAGCTACCTGGCTATAGTGGATAGATTGCTGAAGCTGCCCTCAGGAAGACCTGGCATTCCTCCTGGGAAAGAGCAAGCGAGGTAACTTTTCTTACTGCAGGAAGGTCTAACCTTAGGCAAGATTCAGCAGTTTTTCTTGGCATTCTTTCGTCATTCCTGCCAGTGCGTCCTCAACCCTTCTGGCAAGTCTGGAAGCTAGACATTCTGCCCATTCTAGGTGACTCTCTTGCTCCAGCTCTCCACAATCTCTGCTAAGATCATGAGCTCACAGAAATCACCTAGAAGTGGTCTTTGAGGTAATTTAGTCCAAGGTTTTGTTTTTTTTTGTAGTTAAGGAGACCCCAGAGAGGTGAAATTAATTAATTCACCCAAGGTCACACAATAAGCAACCAATAGAGGTGGTAGTCCTCTGACTCCAAATCCAGACCTCTTTCCAATGTACAATGCTGCCTCTCTACTGAAGAAGCATTAGTTGATCATGACTTAAGGTGTCCTTTCTCTTAGGGACACCATTTTAACATGGGGTTCTTTTTATAAGAAATTATTTCTTTTTAGCATTCATTAAAAAAATTAGAGTTCCATATTCTGTCATTCTTACCCCTCTTCCACCCATTGAGCAGGCAAGCAATATATCAATTATACATGTGAAGTCATACAAGACATATTTTTATATTAGTGATGTTGCAATAAAATAAACAAGTAAAAAGCAAGAAACCTAAAGTGAAATAAGTATGCTTCAATATGCACTTAGAGTTCATCAGTTCTCTAGAAGTAGATAGCCTTTTTCATCATGAATCCTTTAAAATTGTCTTGGATCATTGTATTGATCAGAGTAGCTAAGTCTTTCATGGTTTATCATTGTTACAATATTGCTGTTACTGTGTATAATGTCCTCCTGTTAAAATGGAATTAAGACCTTTAAATGACAACTATTATGATTATTGTTGTTATTTTCTCCCCAGTGTCTCTCTTTATTTACATTCTCATTGCCATCACTTACCTAATTGCCTCATGTCTGATCTGTTTTTGTTTTTGTGTGTGAGGCAATTGGGAGTTAAGGGACTTGCCCAGGGTCACACAGCTGGTAAGTGTTAAGGGTCTGAGGCTGGATTTGAACTCAAGTCCTCCTAACTCCAGGGCTTTGCTTTACCCACTGCCCCTCTGATCTATTTATTTTTGCCTCCAAATAGTATCCCTGGTTCTCCCAACTGTTCTGCACATGGCCACCATTTTATTAATTTTACCATTGCATAAAATTGATAATGGTTCTACTCTGCTTTAAAAACTCCCTATGGTTCCTCTTTGCCTACTAAATCAAATATAAACTACTCAGTCTCTCATTTAAGGCCATCAAAGGTTTGGCCCTAACCCGCATTTCCAGACTTCCCAGCAGACCCTATATTCCTACTGAACTGAACTATTTGTGATTCTCTCCTATTTTTTCCAAGCCTATAGCTGTTCTCACACTTCACTTTCTGCTTAAAATGTCTTCTACCACATCTCCATCTATAAAAATTGTACCCAAAATTCAGCTCAAATGATACTTCCTCTGTAAAACTTTCACCCCAACTAGACGTGAAGCAATGTCCCTCCTTCTACCTTCCACATTGTTTTGTTTGTACAGATCCTTGGATACTCTGGAATTCTTTCTCCATACTTATTTTTTCCCCATAGAGGCAGCTTGTGCACCTAGAATCAGGAAGTCTTGAGTTAAAATCTAGCCTCAAACACTCAGTAGCTGTGTGACCTTGGGCATGTCACTAAATCTGTTTGTCTCAGTTTCCTCAACGGTAAAATGAGGATTGTAATCACATCTACTTCCCAGGATTGTTGTAAGAATCAAATAAGAAGCAAGAAGAAGACAGTGAAAACTTTCGAATCAGTCAACAAGCATTTATTAAACTTTGACCAAGAAAGAAAAAACTTGGAAAAATCCAATGTGGTGAATGGGAGAATGACTTGTTTGGGGAGGTGTAAACAGATTTCCTTGTTATAGTGAGGGCCATAGAGGGCCCTGTTGAGATTATGACATATCTGTAGTGTGCCCGGGCAGCACAGTTTCATCATTTTCTCCACCTTTGTGCAGTAGCTCCTGAGTAGAAGAGAAGGGAACAGATCATGGCAATAATCCATGGCTGATGCTTGGGGGAACAAAAGAAGCAATAAGATTAGGGAACATAGGGCTCAAAAGAAGAGGTGAGTGAGGAACAGGGTTTGGGGTGGCAAAGCAGGGAAAGAAGTGGAATGGCAACAGACTGTGAGAGATAAAGGAGTAGCCTGAAATGATCAAACCTATGCTTGTGATTTTAATTAAAGTGTTTTCCGGCAAGAGCTTTGGAAGGAAAGATGAATTTCTGTTGTCTATGTTTCCAGAGCAGGGGTGGCTGTTTACCAGAAACCACAGGATGACCGGCCTTCTCTACAGGCCTTTTACCTTACTTGTCTGTGACCTCTGAAACTTCCTCTTCTGTCTTCCTTCCCTTCCCTTCCTTTCCCTTCCAGTTGTGGATTTGCATTTAGCATTTCCCATATTCCAGGGTCATTTCAACTAATATGGCCACAGTGCTCACTCTTCCCTTCTTGATTACCAATGTGGTTATTTTTGTCCCTTTGCTTCCATTAATTACAAACCAGGAGAAGGCAGACACTGAATTAGGATTTTACTTTTTATCTAAAACCCATGCTACCCTTTTGCCCAACTCCCTAGATCAGGGAATCTCTTTGGCTTTCTACGTTCGTCAGACTGGGAGGATTTTTATCAGGAGTGGCTCTGATGTGGGGAGATAGGGTGAGATGGACAATCTGCAGAGCTCCTATAATTGAGCATATATTGTGCACAGACCCAGACAGACAGATTTGGGCAAATCAATGCTGCAAATTAATGAGCTCTGGGGAATCTTTCAAAAATAGCCTTGGGCTACGTTTTACAGGATAGAATTAGAGAAATTACTAATGAGCTTGCAGAATCATAGACTGGGACCTGGAAAGAACCTGAGGTTTGAACTTTTAGTTATCTTCCCCCCCCCACTCCCCCAATTTTACAAAAAAGGAAATAGAGGCTCAGAAAGGTAAAGTTTTGCCTATTTCCATTTGGTTGGTGTGTAACTTTTTTTCTAAGAATCAGACTGAGTTTTCCACATTGCTATCAGCCATTTTGCTGTTATATACCAGCCTTAGTCTAAATATCCTTACTTATATTTTCTTGTGATTTGAAAACCACTGAAAGATACTCTCCAGAACATCAAAGCCATTCCCCTTGCCCAGAATACAATTCCACTTCTCTGCCTTTCAGAATTCTTCTCTTCCTTCAAACCTTAGCTCAGCGGCCTCCTCTTCTGTGTAACCTGTCACAAAGCTCCAATTGGAAGTATGCCTCACCTCAAATATTTCCAGAGTACTCTTGCCTGGATCTCTCCTTCACCCCTGCCATTTCTTACCTCATTAAATTTGCACTTACATCTTCACACATAGCCCAGTGCTTTGTACTAGGAGCTCCTTAATGAATGTGCACTGAATTGATTAGGTCTACATGGTGTATCCCCACAGTAGCATGTGTTTTTTGAGGACAAAAACTATGTATGACCAGAAAGACACTAACACGGTATTTTGTACATACTAGGTGTTCAAGAACAAATGTTTATTGAATTTAATAGAATCACATGTGCAGGACCAGAAAGGGAGTTTATCTAATATACATAATTGACGTAATCAATATACTTTCTCTTTCCTTAGAAAACTTGGAATACCAACCACAGTAGTAGTTCCCCAGATTTTCAAGTACAAGGCATTATGGCCAGGGTAGACTGTTGTAATGGGAATTTGAAGCTTTTCCCTGCCCCTTAATAGACCGAGGGGGGGGGAGTTTGAAGACCTCCCCTGCTTTGAAAGTAAACTCTGTCCCCTAGTAGGCTGAATGTAGTCACATGGAGCCTGTGGTGGGAGTAGTTTGCTGAAGGGAAGCAGAGTCCACAGGAACTGGGAGTGAGAGCTATCCAGACTCTGGGGGAGAGGATGCTCATTAAGGAGACAGAGAGGCTTGTGAGCAAATATTGATCTCGTATTGGTTTGTGGGAAGGCTAAAGGATGTTGTGGCTCTCAGTGTTATTATGGCTTCTGAATATCTTTGGTACTATGATGGAACCAGCTTACTGGTTCTGGGACTGGGTTTTCTTCTGTTTAAATAAACGTTTCAGTCCTGTTCTCTACCTGGAGAATCTGGTATATTTTGCGATAAAAAATCATGCAATACTTATAGTCATGATCTTTATTGTGATTGTGGGTGCTGTAAATATTGCATTGGCACTACAACCATTAGGACTGGAACTATGAGACCTGGGTTCAAATCTTGTCTCAGTCAGTTACCAGCTCTTTGCCAATGGGCAAAAGATTTAATATCTCAGAGCCTCCACTTCCTCACTTGCTTTTTAAAAGGGAAGATAATAGTTTGCAAATATCTCAAAGCATGATAGCATGAGTTATGAGTGTGAGATTGCCTTTGTGAAATTGTATAGCTTTTACTGACTCCAAGCTTCTCCATGAAGCATATTTTTAATAACAACATCCTTCAAGTGCTATCGTAGGACTTCAAGTCATGAAATATGGATCTGTGAAAAACTAAAACTGAGGGTCACCTGGAGGAGAACGAAGAGATGCGTGGCGGAGATGATTAGGCAGCACCATAATAATAAAAAAGAATTGTGTTGGAGAAGAGTCATGAAGATTTATCAGAGCAATATAGAACTAGGAAATGAAGTAGACTAGTTATATTGCAAGAGTGAGAAGTAATTGATAGAGAATGCAGCTCATGTACTCCATTGGTACCTACAGAATGTCAAGAGTTTAGGAGGAAGCCCAGAATGTTGAGTAAACCCTCTGAGTGGGGCTTGTAGAAGGAAATGCACAAGCCTCAAACAGGATAAACAGAAATGAATGGATTGCAAATTGCATCATTAGAGGGAGTACCCTCATAAATGAGATCATAGACTATATGATATATATATATGTGATATATCATATATATATTATTGTGGATTAAGTAATCAACAAGCATATATTTAGCACCTACTACATATCATACACTGTGCTAAATGCTGGGGATTAAAAAAAAATCAAAGTTAGTGCCTATTCTGAAAGAGCTTATATTCTATCTGGGGTAACCACATGTACATAGATAAGTAGATATGAATATATATGTATGTGTGCATATACATATGTATGATGTGTGTATATATATACATATACATATATATATATATATATATATATATATATATTATGTGTGTGTGCTTACAAGTCATCTCCCACCAAAACTTTTAAGCTAGGATTTATTGGCATGAGATATTTAACAATGTTCCATACAAGGTAGTCCTAACTTAAAAAAAAAAAAGCAAAGAAAACAACAGAAATAGCAACAGATTTCTTTTTCCAGATTCAGCTCTCCCTTGTATCTCCTTGCTCACCCCACAACATGACAGAAACTTTAGTGCTGATAATTGAGAAAATGCATGGTGACAAAAAGCTAGTAGGAATTCGATAATGCTTTAAAATTGTTTGCATTTTACTAATCACAACAACATTTCTTTAGAATCTAGAACTGTAATTTCATTGGTATAGGTAATTTCTAGTATGAAAACCCCTTCTGCTGATGAAGACTGGCAATTCATCTATAACTATCTTATAGAGTAGTCTGGGGCACTTAGAATCTAGGTAATTTTCCATGGTCATGCAAGCTAGTTTCTGTCAGAGGTTTTCTTGACTCTGCAGCAGGCTTTCTATTCACTCTGTCACACTATGTGTTCTTCAAAAATATGTTTTTATTGATGTCCTTTGTTTTTTACATCACTATAGTTTTCCCCAGTATCCTGCCCCCTCCTAGAGAGTCATTTCATATAACAAATTGTATTTTTAGGACAAAGAAAGCAAAAAATAAAGAAAAAAACTGCATAATTGATAAATACATTAAAAAGTATGAAAGTATATGCAATATTCAACATTTGTGGACCTCCCACCTCTGAAAAAAGGGATGAGTTGGGAGGGTCTCTTATATTGCTTCTTTCAAGCTATGCTTATTTTTTTGTAATTATATAACATTTACTTTCGAGTTTTTTTGGTTTTGTGTTTGTTCTTGTTTTTACACTGTTGCAATCATTGTGTATTTTGCTTTCTTGACTCTGCTAACTTCCATCTGCATCGGTTCATGTGGATCTTTCCATGCTTCTCTATATCCATCACATTCATTGTTTCTTACAGCATAGCAATATCCCATGACATTCATATGCCGTAAGTTGTTTAGCTATTCTTCAATTGATGGACATCACTTTGTTTCCAATTCTTTACTGTCACAAAAAAATAACAGTATATAAATATTTTAGTGTTTGATGTATATGAGGACTTTCTTCTTATCAAAGACCTCCTTGGGGTAAAAGCTCAGTAATGGAATCTCAGGGTCAAAGGGTATGTACATTTTAGTCCCTTTACTTTCGTAATTCCAAATTGCTTTCCAAAATTATTGTACCAGTTCACAACTCCTCAAACAATGCATCTAGAATGTGCCTAGCTTCCCACAACCGTGCCAGTATTGACTATTTTCATCTTTTGTCATCCTTGCCAATATGCAAAGTGTGAGGTAAAGTCTCAGGGTTCTTTTGATTTGGATTTCTCTTATTATTGGTGATTTAAAGCATTCTCTCATACAGTTGTGAATACTTTCCAATTCTTCTTTTGAGAATTATTTTGTTCATATTCCTTGACCATTAATCTATTGGGCAACGAGCTGACTCAGTGGCTAGAGCACTGGTCTTGGAATCTGAAAGACTCATCTTCATGAGTTCAAATCCAGCCTCAGAAACTTACTAGCTGTGTGACCATGTGCAAGTCACTTAAAATTCTGTTTGCCTCAGTTCTATAAAATGAGCTGGAGAAGGATATGGCAAACCACTTCAGTATCTCTGTCAAGAAAATCCAAAAATGGGGTCATAAAAGTTGGATGTAACTAAGATGAATGAACAATGTAATGCAACATTAGTTTTATATATACACAGAAATACTTGTACATATGTATATATATTACAAATTTATATGTTTTGGATCAGAGAAATCTAATAGAAAGATTCCCCCACCCCCATTTGACCATTTCTCCTTCCTGTCCCATGTGTATTGATTTTCAGTTTCATGTCATTAAAGTTGTCATTTTTTATCTTTCATAATTTCCTCTATGTTTGGTTAAGAATAGATCTCTTACCAGTATGGCAGAAACTGAGCACAGACCAATATTTTACACCATATACTGTAATAAAGTCAAAATGGGTACATGATTTAGATATAAAGGCTGATACTATAAGCAAGCCTGTAGAGTAAGGAATAGTTTACCTGTCAGATTTATGGAGAATGGAAGAATTTATAACCAAACAAGAGATAGAGAAAATTATAAAATACAAAAGAGTTTATAATTGTAATTACACTAAATTGAAAAGTTTTTGCACAAAGAAAGCCAATGCAACCAAGATTAGGAGGGAAGCAGAAAACTAGGAAAGAATTTTTACAATCAGTATCTCTGATAAAGGCCTCATTTCTAAAATATTTAGAGACTTGAGTCAAATTTTAACAATACAAATCACTCCCCAATTGATAAATGGGAATCTTATCAAATCAAAAGATATCCCCTTTGATATAATCAAAGGATATATAAACAGGCTGTTTTCAGATGAAGAAATTGAAGCTATAGTCATACAAAAAATGTTCTAAATCACTATTGATTAGAGAAATGCAAATCAAAAAACTCCTAGGCAACACATCACACCTATGAGATTGGTTAACATGACAAAATAGGAAAATTATAGATGCTGGAGAAGTGGGAAAATTGGAATACTAATACGTAATTGGTGGAGCTGTGAACCGATCCAACTATTTTGGAGAGAAATTTGGAACTATTCCCACAGGGCTATAAAAATGTGCATACACTTTGACCTAGAAATACCACTTCTAGGACTGTATCCCAAAGAAATTATACAAATGGGAAAAGGACCCACATGTACAAAAATATTCATAGCAACTCTTTTTGTGGTGGAAAAGAATTGGAAATTGTGGGAATGCCCATAAATTGGGGAATGACTGAACAAGTTATGGTATATGAATGTAATGGAATACTATTGTGCTATAAGAAATGATGAGCAGGTGGACTTCAGAAAAACCTGGAAAGGCTTATATGAACTGATGACAAGTGAGGTAAGTAGAACCAGGAGAACATTGTATGCAGTTACAGTCACGTTGTGTGATGACTAATTTTGATAGACTTAACTCTTCTCAGCATTGCAAGAGTCTAGGACAATTACAAAAAGCTCATGATGGAAAACACTATTCACAACCAGAGAAAGAACTACGCAGTCTGAATGCAGATCAAAGCATACTATTTGCAGGTGCACGCTCTTTCTCTGTGTTTTGTTTTGTTTCTTCTTTCTCATGGTTCATCCCATTGGTTCTAATTCTTCTTTACCACATTACTAATGTGAAAATATGTTTAATATGAATGTATATATAGAACCTATATCATATTGCATTCCATCTCTGGGAGCTGGAAGGGGAGGGAGGCAGAAAAAATTTAAAACTCAAAAGCTTGTGGAACTGAATGTTGAAAACTATAAATAAAAAAATAAATATTTTTTAAAAAGGATATATCTCCTACCTATAGCTGTGAGAATTATATGATCTGCTTCTCTTCTAATTTTTTAAATAGCATTATCCTTAATATTTAGTCACATATCAATTTGGAAGGTATTGTAGAATGTGGTATGTGTTGATCTATGCCTAATTTCTGCCAGACTGCTTTCCAGTTTTCACAGCAGTTTTAAAAAACAGAGAGTTTTTTCTCTTAAGTAATTAATGTTTTCTACTTTACTGGTCTCTGGGTTGTTTAGTTCATTTTTTTCCTGTTTCTCCTTTCTCTACTCTGTTTCATTTACCCCTTTATTTTTAAAGCAATACGAGATGATTTTGATGACTGTTGCTTTATAATATAGTTTGAGTTTCTACTCCTGCTTTGTCTCTCTTTTTATCATTTACCTTGATATTCCAGATCTTTTGTTTTTCAAAATGAATTTTGTTATTATTTTATCAAGTTCTATGAAGTATACCTTTAACAATTTGGTTGACATGGTATAAAAGTATACGTTAACTTTGGCAGTATTGCCATTTTAATTTTTTGGCATGGCCCAATCATAACCTCTAAATATTCCCCTAGCTATGTAAGTTGTTTGTTTCTCTAAGAAGCACTTTGTAATTTATTCAATCCCTCCATGAATTTAGGTAGATTGATCCCCAGATACTCTAGTAACAGATTATTTTTTTTTAAAGTTCATATTCCCCAGTTTAGTAATGTTTTCTTAGAGAGCTCTTTGAGGCTCATAGGAGTTAAATGTCTTACCCTTGGTTACATAGCTAGAAAATACAACAGGCTAGATTTTAACCCAGGTCTTCCTAACTCAAAGTGTAGCATTTTATTCTCTATATTCCTATGCTTCTCTGTAAGTGAATAGCATTTAATTAATTTGGAATAGCTAAAAAAGACCATCCAAACCTGGTCTGCAGTCTTAACTTTTCTACTTGTAAGTTTCCCACTTGGAAATGGACTCCAAATCTAGTCATTCTCCTGAAGAAAAGGTCAATGGTTTAGTTAAATTTTGTGTCCACACAGTGGAATGCTGATAAATATTTAACAACCAGCTTTCCAGAGGGAATAAAATACTCCTGGCACAATTTTAGGTTTAGTCTGAATTATTAACATTTCACTCATCACTTTCTTAAGTCTAGACAACTAACAAAACAAATCAAGCCCTGATTTGTAGCATTTGCCAATTTCCAAGGTATAAATACTCTGAAAATTTAAGAATCTGTTCTCCTAGAAGCCAGCTCCTGCACACCTCTATTTCTATTCCAGAACCTAGAACTGTGCTATGTTCTGGTAGGCACTTAATACATATTTGGTGAATGAATGAGTCAGTATATGAGAAGATACCAAAGTAGCTTGATTGAATGTTCCCAGAGAATAGTAATTTTAATGTATCAATGTTCACCTAGACTAGAGGGCTGTGTCGTAGAGTACCTCAAGGCTATTTTCTTGGTCTTGTACTAGTGAACATTTTATTAGTGTCTTAGTTAAAGATATAGCTGGCATGATTATCAAATTTGTAACTACTACAGAACTGAAAGAGTAGTTAACACAGATGATGGTGGTGATGGGATTCCAAAAGATCCAGACAGGCTTGAAGTATGGTTATAACCTAATAAAATGAAAACTAATAGAGATAAGTGGATACAGTGCTGGATTTGAAGTCAGGAAGAACTGGGTTTGAAGAACTGGGTTTGAATCCAGTCTCAGATATTTACTAGTTGTGTGACCCTGGACAAATTATCTAACCTCTCTGACTCTGTTTTTTTCTTCAAAATGAAGTGTTTTTTCTTGGTGACCTCTAAAGTCCCTTCTATCTTTAGATATATTATTCTATGAAATAAACAATTCTATGTCTACATTTTAAAAAATTAGCCACATGAGTGCTGAATAGGAAAAGTATGGTTAGACAACAGAACCTGTGAAAACAATATGGGGCCTTTAGTGGCAGAGGATAAGGAAGAGTATCAAGAATGAAGGATGTACTGTTCTTCGCCATGATCAGACATTAGAGTATATTTGTTCTGAATGTGTGCTTAGAACAGTATGTGATGGGCAGTACAGTTTGGAAAGTTAGAAAGGTTATGAAGAGCTTTGAAAGTAAAATATTCACAAGCTGGATGAAATAGAAGAAGGATAATGAGAGTTGTGGAGACTATGCCATATAAAGAATGATTGAGTAAACTGGGGATGGTCAGTCCAGAAAAGAGAAAATGTGGCAGGAGCTTCATTAAAATATCTGAAGAGTTATCAAAAATACATTCAAAAGCTATATGACAGAGAAAAAAAGATGAAAAAGGCTCAGAGCAGAAGGAAAGATTTAATTGATTGCCCCCTGAGCCACTTATGACAAGATAATGTTAGGGAGGCCCCCAGTGTGTTGAGTGGACTTTCCATGGTGAACTTAGAGCTGAACATGAGCAAGAGAGGCACAAGATAGAAGAACATAAATGGGTGGCAATCTACATCAGCTCAACACATCCAAATAGAAAGCACATTTTCCCTCCCAAATCCTAACCTCTTCCAAACTTCACAATTTCTGTCAAAGGCTGATCCCAGGTTCATAATCTCAGCATTATCTTGGACTCCTCCGACTCACCTGATGCATCCCATCAATTGACAAATCTTGTTATTCCTAATTCCATAACATCTTCATGTCTGACACTTTTTCTTCAATCATAAAGTACCAACTTTGTTCAGCCCCTTAATCCCTCTTGCTTAAATTATTGAAACAGCCTAATTGGTTTCCAAGTCTCAAGTCTCTTTCTCTTCCCGTAAACACAGATCTAACCACATCACTCCCCTACTTCATCATTTCTAGGGGCATTCTTTTTACCCATTAGGATAAGCTAGAACATCCTTATTTATCTTTTAAAGTCTTACAAAACCTGCCTCCAATCTTTTTTTCTGGCCTTATTGGGTATAATTTGCCCTTCTGCACTCTGAAATCTAGTCAAAGTGGCCTTTTCTCTGTTTCTCCCACATAACATTCCTCTGTTCTTTATGCCTCTGTACTGATGGTGCCGCATGCCTGGATTGCACTCCCTTCTTTTCTTCCACTTTTCTCTTCCTTCAAAATGGAGCTCAAGTACCACCTTTGATATGAAATCTTTCCTAATCTCCCAAACTAGTAATATCCTCCTTCCCAAATTACCTCACAATGATTTTGAAATTATTTGTAGTTAATCATTTTATGTTTGTAATATATATGCTCATGTGTTCACTAATTGTCTTTCCCAATAGAATGTAATCTTGAAAATAGGGATTATTTCATCTGTATCTGTATCCCTAGTGCCTAGTACACTGTGGGTGACTAATATATGCTTACAGATTTATTGCATCATCACTGGAAGGAATATCACATCAAGGAGATCACAGACCTATTGGAACACTGGAACTTTATAGTAATGTGGAAAAAGGAGTAGATTTTTTCTATGTTGCTCCAGAAGGTAGAACTAGCATCAGTGGGTAGAAATTATAAGGAGATAGATTTTGGCTAAATACAAGAAGCTATCCAATTAAACTATCAAAAATGGAACCGTTTCATCACTGCAACTGTTGGAACTGGGGTTGGACAAACACAATTTGGGATTGTTGGAGAGGGGATTCTTGAATTGGATAGAGAAATAGAGTCAACAACCTCTGGAATCCCTTCCAGTTCTAAAATTTTGTGCCTTGCTCTCTTCCTGCTCTTCACCTCTTTTCTTTTCCCTTGTTTCCACTATCAAAACTTGCTCTCAAGAAAAGAGGCAATATTTACCTTGAGGTCCTCAAAGAACCATCTCCATTCAAGTTCTGATGCTACTCTTTATTATGGCATGGGGGTGTCTTTGGGTTACTAAAGGTTCTGCCAGCAATACATAAGATATGGAAGGTTCTTCCCAGTCAGAAAAGCTTGAAATATATGTCTAGATCCATCCATAATGACTAGTCTAGCAAAGTTTGGAGAGAATCAGTTTGGGAGTTGGATTCAGGGAGATGAGTTTTTCAGCCTTGACAATTACATAAGACCATTAGATACGTGATGGAGGGACTGTGATGCCCTCATGGGGAGGCATCAGTGGAGGAAACATTCACCCCAATGTAAGAATGTACCTTTGAAATACTGCACTATAAGTAAGGTCAGTCAGTTAACAAACTTCTATTAAGCTCTTACAAATGTGCCACACACTATTCTAAGTGCTAGGTATATAAGCAAAATGAAGAGAACTGGAAAAGGTGGATAAAGAACTGGAAAGGTGAATACCAAAGGACATCTTTATCTTGACTAGGGCATTCTCAAGACCTAAGAAACGAAATGTAAATCGTGGAATTTTAGGTATCCTTGAACAGGTAATGGAAGAATTTTTTTTCTAGTCAAAGGTACCTTAGTGCCTACGAAGTCACATAACATAGATGACTATTTGCTCTAATACCGTCTTAGTCTGTCTATTTAGGTACCTAAATTCCTAGCAGGAATTCTACCTAGAAAGTCCTTTGTGGCTATGTTGTGATGATGGTTGGAGGCCATGGGTCTCCTGGGAACCCCTCTGTCAGGGAGGTCTCATGGACTGAAGGTCCCCACCTAAAGCCAGCCCCCTCTTTCCTAACATAAAGTAACTTTCTGAAACCACACCCTGCAATTTGCAGCTAGTTAATAGCGTCTCTGATGCTATATAACAGGGCTTCCAGAAGTTCTTTTCTCTACAGGTAGGACTTTTAGGAAGCACTGAGGCCAATAATCTGGCACTGTCCCAGAACACCCAGGAGCCCCTCCTTCCTAGGTTGTCCCATCCAGTTCTTCCACACTCCCTGGGGTGCTAGGTCATTGGAGGTTTCAGTAAAGTCAGCACAGGTAAGCCGTTACTGAGGGAGGAGAATCGGAATAAATGACAAAAGGAGGTGAGGAAAAAGATGAGGACTCCTTAACATCATCAGGTAACAATAATAACTAGTATTTATATAGTGCTTTCAGGTTTGCAAGTATTTTACAAATATTATCTCCTTTGATCCTCACAATGACCTTGTAAAGTAGGTGCTGATAATGGAGATGATAATATTGATACTATTTATCTTATAGGGTTCTTGTGAGGCAACTTCTTCAAATTCTGCTTCAGAGAGTGCAACTTTGATGGGCTAGCCACATTGTTAAAATACAAAAAACATGCATTTGGCAAAAAGATTAATTTATGGAGAATTCACATAGGGCAAGTGCTCACATGGTGGTGAGAAGAAGTGATACAAGGACACTCACAAGGTCTCTCTTAAGAACCTTGGAATTGATTGTGTGACATGGAAGACACTAGCACAGGACCGCTCAGCATGGCATGCCCACATCAGAGAAAGTGCTGTGCTGTGCTATGCTGTATGAGCAAAACAGAATTGAAACAGCTCAAAGGAGGGGCGGCTAGGTGGTGCAGTGAATAGAGCACTGGCCCTGGAGTCAGGAGAACCTGAGGTCAAATTCAGCCTCAGACAATTAACACAAAAAATTAGCTGTGTGACCTTGGGCAAGTCACTTAACCCCAATTGCCTTGCCTTCCCTCAAAAAAAAAAAAAAACAGAAACAACTCAAAGGAAATGCAGTTTGTCAAAATTTAGAGAACCCATCCCAAATGTTCACATGGGCTATTTGTGCCTGACCTATGGTAGAGCATTCCCAGCTCTTATTGTTCTGATCAGCCACAGTTGGACACACTAAAACTTGACTCTCGTGTAGTGATGTCATTTTGGTCCTCTTTGAGAAGGAAAGACAACAACCAACCAAAGTGCTATATAAATGTGAATTGTTATTTACAGTAACAACAAGAAGAACCATAATAATAAACAAATCAACAAAACCATTTCACTGAAAGGTTTTGTGGTCTCTGAGCTTTTATGTGTCTCAGGACATTAACAACAAGGAAAAAGATAGTAGTAACTCCTTTCTTCAATGTAGGTAAAATTCCTGTACAACGACATAACCTGTAACAACTCAGATTTCAATGGACCAAAAAGAGGCCTCATTTCCAGCTGAGGGTCCACATTAAGGAAGAATTTTTAGAACATCACAGGACACTTGGTTTTCATTCTTTAAACTCATAGGATACTAGATCTTGAAGTAGAAGGAACCTCAGAGGTCGTTTAGTTGAACCTTCTTCCTTTACAGCTGAGAAAACTGAGTAACAAGCTTGGTGCTGACTCTCTTGCCCCTTCAGTGAGCTGAGTTCTTTGTTGCTAATGAACATAATTGCATTAATCACTTCTCAAACGGCTCCTTTTCTATTATGACTTGTTTCTGATTATGCAACCTTGGTTCAGTGATATTTCCTCCAAGAGTTTTCATTATAGGAAATTCAACATTTTAAAAGTAGAGATGAGAAAGGAAGAATTCATTTATTTATTTTAAATTAAATTGCTTATTTTTAGTTTTTAACAATCACTTCCACAAGTTTTAAATTTTCTTCCCTTTCCTCCCCATTCCTTTACTTCTCTGTCCCCCTCTCCCTCCCCAAGATGGCTTGCAATCAGATATGGGCTCTACACATATATTATAATAATAATTTTTGGTTTTTGCTTTTTTGGAGGGAGAAGGTAGGGCAATTGGAGTTAAGTGACTTACCCAAGGTCACATGGCTATTTTTCGTGTTAAGTGTCTGAGACTGGATTTGAACTCGGTTCCTCCTGACTCCAGGGCTGGTGCTCTATTGACTGTGCCACCTAGCTGCCCCTACACATACATTCTTATTAAATACATTTTCACAATAGTCATGTTGCATAGAAGAATTATAATGAATGGGAAAAACCATGAGAAAGGGGGAAAAAAACAAAACAAAACAAAAAAGGAAATATTCTGCTTCGTTCTATATTCCGACTCCATAGTTCTTTCTGTGGATGTGGCTGGCATTTTCCATTTTGTGTCCTTTGGAATTGTTTTAGGTCCTTGCATTGCTGAGAAGGGTTAGTTCTATCAAAGTAAGTCCTCACACGCTGTGGCTGTTACTATGTACAATGTTCTCCTGGTTCTGCTCCCCTCGTTCAGCATCAGTTCATATAAGTCTTTCCAGCTTTCTCTGAAGTCCACCTGTTCATCATTTCTTATAGCACAATAGTATTCCATTATGTTCATATACTACAATTTGTTTGGCCATTCCTCCTATTGATGAGTATCCCCTAGATTTTCAGTTCTTGGCCACCACAAAAAGAGCTGCTATAAAGTTTTGTACATGTGTGTCCTTTTCCCATTTTTATGATCTCTTTTGAATACAGCCCTAGAAGTGGTATTGCTGGGTCAAAGGGTATACACATTTTTATAGCTCTTTGGGCATAGTTCCAAATTGCTCTACAGAATGGTTGGATCAGCTCACAGCTCCACCAACAATGAATAAGTATTCTAACATTCTGATATCCTCTCCAACATTTATCATTTTCCTGTTTTGCCATGTTAGCCAATCTGATATGTGTGATGTGGTGCCTCAGAGTTGTTTTAATTTGCATCTGGAAGAAGAATTTAGCAAGCACCTACTATGCATCAGGAACTATGTTAAACACTTTGCAGCCATTACCTCATTTGATCCTCATAACCATCCTCTGATGCAGGTGCTCTTATTATTCTTATTTTATAGTTGAGGAAACTGAGGCAGGCAGTGATTAAGTGATTTTCCCAGGGTCAACCAGCTAGTAAGTGTTTGAGGCTAGATTTGAACTCAGGTCTCCCTGACTCCAGATGTAGGGCTCTGAATTGTCTAATTGCCATAAAAAGGTTAAAACTTTTTCGTGCTTCTTGATTTGGGATAAGGTAGGATGGTGGTGGTCTATATATTTTCTTCCTCATGCTTGAAATAAGGTATTTGAATGGTGCACATGAAAAATACTAAGCTAACCATCACTTGCTTCTCTAGAGAATGAACCAAGATTTATTTTTTAGAATCCACCTAGGATTTTTTTGGTAGAGGAATTCCCTCAAATCTACCACCTTTGAAAGATGTCCTAAAAGGGACATCTGGAAGAGAACATTTTAGACACCTGAATTCGGTAATCATTAAATCATTCATTAAAAAGCCCACTGAGTCTTTTCTCTCTTGTGCAGAAGCTGCTATGTAGACCTACTCCGTGCAAACCTCCCAAATTCTTAGTTGATCAATGTAGTGACCTGGGAGCTGCACTGTTGTGCCTGGCACATCTGTGTCCCAAAAGCACAGAATGCTAAAGCCAAAAGGTTCCTTGGAGACTGCCTGGTCCAATGTTCTCATTGTTCTTGGAAGCCCCACTTTCCAGTTATCTTCTCTTACCAGATGCCTTGCTGCCAGGACCAGAGATAGTGCCCTGGAGAACTTAGCCCTTTAATCTCCAGAATGTCCAGCTTGAAGCCCTTAGGTCCTAACTAATGAATGCTGCATGTATGGCCCACTATACTAGTATGACTTCTCTGGCCATATTTCACTTTTCTGTTCCACCATCTAATCAAAAGCCACCTTGCCATTGTATTCATATACTCTTTGTTGCCCCACCCCCTTTCAATTCTATGGTCATAACTCAACCCATATTCCACTACTATCAGAAAGAGCGCGTCATCCTTTTGACTTTTTCCAACAAAAATATCCCTCCCTAGTCACCACTCCCTTCTATGTTGTTTCCATGTTAGAACATAAGCCTCTTGAGGACAAAAGCAGTATTTTGAATTTTTGTCTTTAATACTTAGAGAAGGAAATGGCAAACCACTCCAGTATCTTTGTCAAGAAAACCCAATATGAGGTCCTAAAGAGTTGGACATGACTGCACGATAACAATAAATCTTAACATAATGCTCAACACAAAGTAAGCACTTGCTACATTCTTTTTCATGCAATTATTCATTTTAATATATCAATATTATTTAATATTTAATATCAATGTCACAAATTTTGCAGATGTGAGTAGAAAGCAGGGTATCAAGCATTAATTTTATTAACTTAATCAAGATATTAATTCAAAGTCTTTGTGCTTCAATTAATGATCTGTCATCTGAAGAAAAAGCCTACTTAAGTATAATGAGTGTCATCAGGGCAGGGCATGTAGGGAACAGTGGTGACAAGCCTGTGAAATTGGTTGTGGAGACTGAAGGAAGCAAATTACTCCTATCAACTCAGTTGTATATATACCTTCCCAGAGTCTTTCCTTAAGTTTTCACATACTATTGAGGTGTGGAGACAACAAATACATCACTATAATGTCTAATTCAAGCTTCTCATTTTACAATTGAGGAAACTGAGGTCCAGTGAGATTAACTGATTTGCCCAAAGTCACACAGGTAGCAAACCTGGGGTTCAAACCCAGGTTATAGAATCACAGCTTTAGAGCTGTAAGAGACCCTTAGAGGTCATCTAATTCAAACCTCTTATTTTTCAGATGGGTAAACTGAGGCCTGGAGAGATTGAGTAATTTGTGCAAGACCCATAGGTAGTAAGGGATTCCCAGTGCTGTACTCTTTTCATCATACCATACTACCTATCAAATTACACTGGAGATATACAGAAAAAATGGATGGATTATATGGGATGGGAATAGAATCTGTCATGAGCTAAAGCTGAGTTAATTCTGTGCTTCCATCAATGAAACCAACCTGTCTGGAAGATGATGGGATATTATTATGAAACTCATGTACATTTAAGGACTAGAAGCATTATTCCATAAGCCAGAGTCAGGATCTGTGATATGGGTTGTGAAAAAGAGTAGGAGGTAGAAAATGATATTCAGAAGAGGATTAGGTTTGGAATAAAGAACAGTCCAAGGGTATACAAGGAGATGCGCTCTAAGGTTAGGGTATAGGGTCTGGATACTGGGATAAGCAACAGGGGTGCAAGTTTGACAACTCATTTACTCAATTTGCTGCACTCAGCATTCTGTAGGGTGTGGATGTTTTAAAGTTTGTCCCAGTGCAGCCAACCCCGCCCTCCTAGGGCTTCCTTTCAACTGAAGTAGCTGGACAGCTCCCACCACTCCAGCTCCCATTATTCTCCATGGCAACAGTGGACTCCGAGTAGACATGGATTTTTAAAAACTATGTTCAAGGCCCAAAGGCCTAGGGCTGATTACTGAATTCATGTGTCTAAAATGTTCTCTTCCAATGTATAACCTTCTCATTCATCTTGGGAAATGTGGTTCATTTTAGTTGAGATAACAAGGTGCTACCCTTGAAGAAAGAAGCCATCTCCCAATCTTGGGTTAAGCTGGGTAGTCAGATTCCTGCTTGGTGATGGTGGGATTTCACAGATAGAATTTAGGTGATATGGGCAGTGAGTAAAGAGAGAATTAGTGATGTTGTTCAGCCAGGTTACATATTTTATGATATGAGTGATCTTTTCATGTTTCTCTATAAAACAAGTTGAAGATGGCAGAGAGCTGTTACATCATCCTTCTGTCCCTCTCTCAATGTAAGATTGTTACATATGAGTTCACGATATTTCCTTGTACCCTATTCAGGTTAACTTGGTTTTCAGATTTTAGTGTATGACTGAAATAGGTGTGGAGGAAAAAAAACGAGGAAGAAGGAAAAAAGAAACCCTCAAGCACCTAAGGGGTCAAATTGTCCAACTGTCATTCCTGGTTAAAAAAAAAAAAAACAACACACACACATGACTAATGGGCACCCAAACTTAGAAACATACCTGGGCAGCAAATAAGTCAGTTGCACATTTTTCTGGAAGGCTGAAAATGTCTTGTCACCATACTAACTCCCTCATTGGACCTGCTCTATTTCAATAAGCTTTCAAACTCCGACCCAACCCCAAAGTGAAAATGGGAGGAGTCATTTCATCCATTCCTTACTTATAACTAGTTCTGGGTGAGGGGGAGGGACAGGGCAAGGCTCTCTGTTGAGCACCTTGCTGCCTGAGTTACATTCACCAATGCCTCCAGAGCAGCTCACTGGCTGCATCCTTTCCCTCACATTCCTTCATCTGTCTGGGCTGGTCGAAGCAGTCACAAGGACATACTATATTGGGATTGTGGAAGAACTCTGGGATTATGTACCTCTGGGGAAGAATGTTATTACGGGAAAAAGTTTCTCAGAAGACAAGTGAGTAAATCTGTAGCTCTAGAATAGTTATCCAGAGTTGTATTTTGTTTGTTTTTGTTGTTGTTTGCTTCCTAATTCCCTCCTTGAGAGGGTTTACATTTACTACGAAAGTGGCCAGTGAGGGCATATGTCAATGTAGCTAAGGTGGAAAGGGGAGGGAATTTGGTTTTGTTAAATGACAGTAAAAGGTATTTGTCGATAAGGTGGGAGGGATGGTATGTGTTTTAAGTTCCCAGTGGAGAATGAGTCTATGGATATCATTCTTCAAAGAGGCAAGTGGATCATCAGGTGTCTTCCTTAACAGCAATTCATATTTTATGTTAGGGTTTAAAAATGACAACTGCAAACTTAACCAAGTCCCTCCCACCCTGGTCTTGTACCAACGGCAGTAGTCTAGGTTTGGTTTGTATATAACCTAGAGTGAAAAGTTATGGATTTTTAGATTTTTACAAGTTTTCCCCAAAGCAAAGTACATCCTCTGTTTTGTGTATTTGTTTACTTGTTTCCAGATGCTTTGGGTGTTTTTCTTTTACAATAAAAAGGAAATAAGAGTGTCCTCCAGGCAGTAATCTCTTTCCAAAACTTTAAAAGAGAAGAATAAGAGACTGGTAGATTCATTTATACTAATTTTTAGATCAACTTAGGAGTTCATAGGGTTTGTCAGATCCTACAGAGGACCTTAGACATCAGAAAGATTCAACCAATAATTAAACTGAATTAGGTTAGTTGTTTTCTTTTTCTCTTTCATCCACGGCAGGAGGAGGGTTTTTCCTCTTCTCACTCCTTCCTGGAGTGGGGCAGTATGGCTACTGCCCACAGCACAGGTTTATAGGATAGCACTAAATGTCCAGGGTTTTTTAGGTGAGTGTATGAGGTGTAGTGGAAGGAAGACTTGACTGATTCAGAAGACCTGGACTTGAGTAATGTGTCTAGCATTTAACAGCTTGGCAATCATGGACACATCACCACGATCCGCAATTTCTTCATCTATATAATAGGAATAATACTGCTTGAACTACATACTCCAAATGTACCCCCTTACTACTTGTGTGATATTGGGCAAGTCACAACCCAGATGTGTCAAACACATGCACGCGCACACATACCCCCCTGCCCCCACATGTGCGCACATGCACCTGACTGGCTCCATACTTTAGAATGTGTCCTAAATCAGATTAGAATGGAGTTGGGAAATATTTAACAAAATAAATAAAAATATAATAGAACACAAATATTAATATGTGGTTTTCTAAGCCAATATGCGGTAGCAAGAATCCTTATGTTCCATTTAGTGGCCGCTTTTCTATTTGAGTTTGACATCATTGACTTAACCTGTCTGGGCCTTAGTCTTTTCATCTGTAGAATGAAGAGACTGGACTAGACTGGCTGTGAGGTTCCTTTTCCTTGTAGATTTATGATACTATGGGGTTGTTGTGAAGAAAGGATTTTGTAAACAGTGAAGAGTTATGTACATTTGAGTTGTTGCTGTGGTTTTATAGATCTTTATTTCTTAATTTACTTTGTGGAGAGGAGAGGGGGACAATGGATGTATAATAACCTAAGAATATTTTTCATCAGAGACTCCTTCCTTCTCTCCCTTCTTCTACTCTCTGATACTCTGAGGGTTAAACACCTAGGATTCCTCCCTTCTCTTCCTATCCGCCATATGCATTTCTCCTTATTTCCAGGAGTATTAGTGCTTGCTTTCATTTTCCTGCTTTTTGAACACCCTTTCAGATGTTCTGGCACTTGCTGCTGGGAATCCATAACTTTGTGCTTTTGATAAGCAGGAGTTTTCCCATGCACACCCAAGCTCCATTTCTAAGATCAGCTGATAAAAATGCCATTGGGAACATAGAAAAGCAAAAGTCCAATTCTCCTAAGGGTTTGAATGAACCTGACGATTTTTTAAAAAGTTTTTTTCCTCTGAAGACTTGAGGGCAAACCAGAAAAATTTGAAGACATAGCAGCATTGGAGATAGTGGTGGTAGCAGTTTGGAGAACAAAGAGAAAAGATCTAATTGACTTACTATATTTGGTATTTCAGGTCCCTAAAATCAATCAATCAATCAATCAGAGGGTCATAGACTTAGAATTAGAAAGGACCTTAAAGGCCAACAAATCCAACCTCCTAATTTCAGAGATGAGGAAACTTAGGAACAAAGTAGTGAAATGACTTGCCCAAGGTCATACAGCTAGTAAGAGTCTAAAACAAGATATCACACAAGTTTGGTCTTCTTGACTACAAGTCTGGTGATCTATTTACTCCTCTACCAATTATGTTCCAGTCACCATTCTATGCATGGGGGAGAGAAGGAAAAAGAAAACAGCCTCTGCCTTTAGCCCAAACACAAAGCAGACACAGTCCAAATTTGCTTGCTGAGAAAGGACTGCACATCTTCTGTTGAGGTTGCTAAGAACCTCTCCATCAGCACCAGGAGACTTGTGTAGAAGTTGTCAAGAGCCAGATTTCTGATAAATATAAGGAGAAGCTTCCTAAAAATCAGAGACTTTTAAAGTAGAATGAACTACCTTTAGAAGTTTACATTCACCGGAGGCCTTCAAATGGAGGCTGGATGAAGACTTGGCAAAAATGTTGCAAATGGTACTTCTATTTGGCCACACAGGTTGAACAAGATGGTTTCTCAGCCTCTGTATTTCCCTGTAATTGGAGCCAGGAGTTGGAATAGCTTCTCCAGGATGTTCCAATTACAAAGAAATACAACCGAGGACTAATTACAAGGAAGGGTTAAATCCCTTTGAAAATATTTTGAAGGGCCCAAATACCCATATAAATTCTCCTCCCAGAGAGAAAATGAGAAGTAACATTGATGGTCAACTGGTCAAACAGGCAATTTGTCTCCTATTGATCTAAAGTCTGGGTTGCTGCTTCCCCAAAATAGGTTCCAAGGAGCTTTTGTTTGGTTTCATTCTAAGTCACATGAAAATCTTCTCAATCAGAAACAATACTATGGAGAAAATGTCAAAGTAAGGAAAAGAAAGAAAAGGTGGGGTATGAGGCAAGACAGAAAGGAGATCCATAGAAGTTGGTTGGATCAGAATCAGGGACTGAATGAAATTGAATAACCTGCACATTGACTCTGTAAAAGGAAGAGGATGGGTGCTAACAGACTCTGTCCCAAATCTGACTCTCAGAAGAGAGAAGGAGATGGAGTGGAGAGTTGGTGCTCACTGATGACTGATTATCTGGGTGAGCAGCTGGAAGTCATAAAGTGTTGGGTAGAGCCTTGGGCCATTTGGGAGACACTAACCCCTGTTCTGAAGCAATGAGGCAAGCACCATAAATGTGATGTGCTTTCTGTCTTATAGGAAAGACATGTAGGTTGGATGGGTTGCTCTGAACAATGTACACTTTCACTTTCTTCCCTAGTTTCCCTCATAAACAACAGGGTGTGTTTGTGAGAAAGTGAACAGGAAATAAGAGTATGTGTGATCAATACCCAGAGACAGGCAACTGTGGAAAAATGTAAACTTATATTGGATTTAGAGTTAAAGCTTCTGAGCTTGAATCTTGGCCATGTTATTTACTTTGATGACTTTGGGCAAGCCATTTAACTTCTCCAGACCTCAGTTTCCTCACTTATTAAAGGAGGCAGTTGAACTGGAAGCTCCAGAGTCTATGATCGTATGCACAGAGAACTAGGGTGTTTAGGCTTGTGGAGGTAAATTATCCTGATACACTCCAGTCTATGATTTGATCTCATGAACAAATGTGTTTTACATTCAACCAACTGGTCACTGTGCATCTCACACAGTTTAGAATCTTGCACATAGTAGGTACTTTTTAAATGCTTGTTGAATTTGTTGAAGGACATTGACAAGTGGGAGATGATCCATATCTATAGGAGGGCAACCAGGAGGGTGAGGGCAATCCACCATGATGACACCATGTCATATAAACAACATCAAAACTTTTAGCCTAGAAGAGAGAAGATAACTTAAGAATGACATTGTAGTAGTCTCTAATTAGTTGTCATGTAAAAAAGATAGTAGATTCATTCTGCTTTGCTCAGAGGATAGAACTAGGCACAATGGGTAGAAGCTGCAAAGAGACTGATTTATTAGGACTCAACACAAGGGCTCTCTGATAGGGACAGACACTCTCCTGGGAAAAGTGTCCTGGACAAACAGACCTGAAGATCACATGACCACGGTTTGAATTCTGTCTCTAATTACTAACTGGTTGCATAATTGCGGGCAAGTCACCTCTCTTCTTTGGACATCAGTTTTCTCAACTGTAAAATTAGGCACTTGGAATAGAGGACATCTTAGAACATTTCCAGCTCTGTGTCTTATGATGGCAAAATGATCCAAAAAGAATGGGCTGTCTCCGGTGTAGTGAGCTCCCCGTCAGAAGAGGTTTTTAAAAGGGACGATTAGACGAACACTTGTCCAGTGTGTTATAGTGGGTCCCACTCAGGATTCTGTGACTCTATTCATAAGTATGAAAACTGTGCAGTCAAGTTCATTGCTCCCTGTGATTAGTTTTAACGTTTTGGTTCTTTTTTCTTCTAATTTAGTCACCTCATGATGATTAGAGGTTCAGTGCTTTGCACAGAAATGGAACACAATTTCAATGTTTGTTGAATAAATAAATGAATCGTAATTGGAAGAGGTATAAATAAAGGAATAAAAAACCAGAACTAGATGTAAGGGAGGCACATAATCTATACATGTAGACAATGCAGGGTCATGGGAGAATCACTGGACTGCGAGGAGAACTGGGTTTTATTTCTGACTTGGTCACGAATAATTATGTGACCTTGAGTAAATTTCTTAAACCCCTTGCCTTCTTAGTAACTAATATTGACCTCATTTAAAAAAAATAAAGGTATCGGTTTAGATTATCCCTAAAGTTTGACCCAAACTTTTTATTCCAGGAAGGTTTTTTTTTTTTAAGAAGTCAGTGGCATAAAAAAAAAAGAACAACCCCAAAACGATTTGCAACCTACTTAATAATATGAACCAGAGTGGAAGACATCAAGGAACAAATTAGGAAAAACATGAAAGATTTCAAATTTACCTCCATCTATCCAACTACTGCCTTCAAGGCAACTCAACTCAAGCCTAGGCTTTTCTACAAAGGCTTTCTAAACAATCCTAATCTATGCCAATCACTCCCCTTCCTAAATACTCATAGAATTTATGAGCCATATCCTACATTTGGGTACTTGATTATATTCCAGTTTTTCCCTAATCCTTTCAATTACATCAGTTTTGCTTCCTCTATCAGACTGTAAGACTTTTTTGGATCAGAGACTACTTTAGCATCTTTGTAATCATTAGTAGGGAGCTTAGTAGTCATTAAAATAGTATAGATAGAATTATAAGAATTAAAGTTTTCTTTTTTTCTGCATAAGTAATAACTTTATTGTAACTTGATGTGCTGAAATGCAAAAATATTTTCAGCAACAAGATACAAAAAGTATCTGCACATTAACATCAGCTGATTAAAAAAAGAGGCTGGCTGGTTTGATACAAGTGTTTATACATATATTATGAATTTTCTAATTCATACCCACCCCAATGCTGGTCTTTAAATCATTATAACAATGTGTTTATTTCCAAAAGAGGACTCAGTTAAGTTAAGCCTTCATTCTAAACACCCCAATACATAATTAACTGGACTGCTGTGCATGATGATGAAGCCAAACATCTAAAGAATTCCCACAAATTCCCTTTCAAAGTCCATTTACTGCAAACAGAAAACAAGCTGTGAGTGTAATTCAATTCAGCAAACATTTATTAAGCACCTACTATGTGCAGAGCACTAGTTTAATCTTGATAAGTTTATAAGGAAGCTCTGTGTGTGTTTTTGTATGTGTGTAACTTTCCAATACGTTAAATCCAGTGAGCAATATTACCGAGTCAGTTTCAAATGTTAATTTTAAACTATGAAACATCTTTACAAGGAAATAATGAACTTTAAAATTTCATTCTTAAAATACTTATTGTAGACCATGAGAATGCAAATATAAATATCTGATGTGTTTGAATTAGGAAGGAAAAAACCTCTTCCGTTCAAGAATACTTTATAGGACTGCTTGCATTAGATTAAAAAAAAATATGAATAAAGGACTTGGTTAGAGTTTAGGAATGTTTTTCTCAACTACACATCAACAAAGGTCATTTGCTTTCATGTTTCAATTGTAAGCTTACTACAATATCAAAAAGGGAAATAAATTAATCCTTTTCATAATTTATTTTCAATCTAGTTTACTTATACATGAATAACACTTGAGAAAACTTAAGATATTTTGATGCTTTGTAAGTTAATTTTATAATAGAAGTCCTAAAAGGCACTGTATTTTCTTAGTTCAGTATGCAGTAAATTGACCATATAAAAAAGTATTTTATAGCTTCCTCACTTCCTGAACTGCCTCCTAAATAAAGCAAGTTGAAATGAAATATCTGAAACTAACCTGTAATTTTAAGATTTAATTGAGTCCTATTTTCAGAAAAATCTATCTCTGTAAAAATTCCACACACACATACATACAAGCGTGAACATACATGCAACATGACCACACAACACATGCAAGATTCTCCAAAAAAGTGTGAAGGTGGTAGATGTGAATATTTAAGAAGGTAATGTTGGCAAGCCAAAATGTTATGGCACCTTCATACTTGTGCTAGAAACACTTGTACAGTTTTTAAAAACAAAACACATGCATACATACACACTGTTTTAAAATCTTAGCCTGAATAAGAACATTTTGTGTTGGTTTACTTTGTAAGATAGAACATTTGAAATTAATCACTACATTTCTAGGGGAAAGTCCCCTTGGAAGTGACAAAAAAGGGACATAGAAGCAAGCTGGTGATTTGAAAGGACAAAAATGTTCTGGACAGGGCCCACTGAGAATGCTGCATGGGGTTTAAATGCAACCAAAATGCTGAGTTAAAGTTTTCTTGACCACAGACATGACTAAGTTGAAGGCAATTAGACCTCATTCTAGTGCATTGAAATTTAGAGGTTGCTTAAAGCATTTCTGCTCCTCACCAGACAAAAAAAAATCTGACCTTAACACCTAAGTAATAAGGACAATTAGTTAGGGCTTACTTCCTTTTTCCTTAATCCTGTGGTTTAGCTTCAGGTGGATTCTTCACAGCAACCTCTTCAACAGTGTCTTCTTGCCCCCAGGAACTTATGTCCTCACGTCAGAGGTCTTTTTCCACCTCCCCATGAGCTAAATTGAAATTTTTCTTTTTAAAGATTTGAGGGGGGGGGGGGGAAGAGAGCACTTTTCATGCTGCTTGTCATAAGAACAAGACTTGCTAGTTATTTTTTAATTCTCAACATCAAGAAGACTATAAATTAGGAGGCTTCAGATGGAATTAGAAGCAGAAAAACCTTTGGGGACCCAAACTGACCAATGTCACACTTATCTACTAGCTCCTCAGTTCTGAGGACGAAATGGAAAATAAATGGTCAGGGTCATCACGTCTGCAACAAAAGCACCATCTATGTATTCAGTGCGTGCTTTGTGCAGAGCTTCATGCTATTACTTGGGGAGATGTAAAGTTTGTGTAAGACACGGCACCTGCTTTCAGGAAGCTTATAGCCTAGTAGGAGCATAAAACACAAAATAGTTAAATATAGGAAATAGCTATATAGTATGCCATGTTACATGATAAAGTGCTATCTGAGAACCAAACAAGAAATTTGTTACTGACTGATCAGACAGATTTCTTAGAGGCAATGTCATTTGCATTGGACTTTAAGAGATGGATAAGAATTCAACAGGTAAAGAGAGGGTAAGAGAGGACAGCAGAGGCTCAGGAGAGAGCCCAAGAAATGGCACAGAGGTGGGAGCACAGGGTGTTTGATGTGGAAGCAGAGAGAGATAATTGTCTATTCTGGTTGGTTAATTGTACGTAAAGGAGGAATCATTTGACAGAAGACTGGAAATGTAGCTTGGCATTAGATTGTGAAGGGTCTTGAATGCCAAGATTTTTACAATACTGAGATGGCACAATTTAATAGACTCCCCACATATGTAAGTAACTTGACTAGAGTCATGAAAACTAGAATTAAGGGGTAGCTAGGTGGCGCAGTGAATAGAGCACCAGCCCTGGAGTCAAGAGGACCTGAGTTCAAATCCGGCCTCAGACACTTAACACAAAAAGTAGCTGTGTGACCTTGGGCAAGTTACTTAACTCCAATTGCCCTCCAAAAAGCAAAACAAAAACAAAAAAGCCCTAGAATTGAAAATACAATTGAGACTATTTGACAATGTTTTTAGGAAAGTGTGACATCTAGGAGCTAGAGTCTAGAGAAAGATGCATACCATGATCCCATTCTGCACCTCTTAGCTGGATTTAATTTGAACAAACAAGCTCCTTTGATTCACTTGGCAACCGTGCCAACATTTTGATCTACTTAAGCTAATCCTAGTTGGGCCAATAAAATATTTAATTAAAGCTTCTGAATCTTGTATACTCCTCTTTGGAGGATCCAAGTCACAATCCTCACCTTAGGCCTCCTGAATATCATGCTGGTTCAGTAGAGGAGAATTCACTTCTGGTCAATGCCAAACTAATAAAAAAATGATGTAGGCAAAATGGCTCCTGGATCTGGATTGTAGTGGCAACCATATGGTGACAATCTCTCTCATTCCAGGGTTTTGGGAGTTGGTAAAAGGAAAGCTGTGCTAACCACATTATTTCTTCATGGAGTCAACCAATATGAAACCTTATACTAAGGAGGGACTTGTATATCTGCAAGGAGGACCAGTTCAAGGCAAGAAAGAGACAGGGCTACTTGTCCAAGTTTTGAAGACAGGAGGAAGATGCCACTTTAGTAGGACCAAGTCTTAGAAAAAGGATAATCATTCACAATTTATTTACATTCTCAGCTCCATCATCATCATCATCAAAAAACATTTATTAAGTTCTTGGATAAAGATGTTGCTATGTGCTGTGGATTCCCCCTTCCTTCTTCCTTTTTTATTCTACTATTTGTTTCCATTACTACTCCATCCCTCACTTTTCCATAATGCATGATCATCTATTTTGCCTCTTTTCTCCTTTCTACTCTCAACTTAACCCTCCCTCTTCCTGCTCCCACTTGGGCTGGTTTTAGGGAGGGGGAAAAGGAGGCCTCTGGGCTGGTAACAGGGAAAACCCACTATAATGGTCCTTGGGATGGGGAGGAAGTAGCAAAGAGAGCCAAAACAGATGAAGGAAAGGGAACAAATAACCCTCATTGTTAAGAGCGTCTTACAGTTTTGCTTCATGGCATCACTGATTTAGTGGGAAGAAACCTTAGAGACCATCGAGCAGATGAGGAAAGGCCCAGAGAAACCAAATGATTTGCCCAACAGTTTATAAGGTGCTTTCCTTACAACAATCTTATGGGAGTAATCAGTGAATGTGTTATTGTTTCCATTTTACAGATGAGGCAGAGAACTGAAATTCAGAAAGACCTCATTTCATTGTCTACCATCAAACAGCTTGCTAGTGTCAGAGGTGGGCTTGAACTCATATCTTCTGATTCCCCACCCCTTGCTCTTTCTGATATGCTGTTCTGTTGCCAATTTTTCCAGAGAACCAGTTCATTTGTCCGTAAAGGCACCACACAGTAGGGATGGACTGGAGTCAGATGCATCTGTTTCAAGAGAGCTGATTATTAAATTTTCCATAGGGACATTTACAACCTTGCAATAAGCAACTGCTACAGTTCGGGGCTTGATTTATTGTTTTATTGATTGGATATAATGGAGAAAATATTAATAATACAGATTAAATTTTTAAAGTGTATCATATGTACATTTTCTTTCTTCCTGGAGTGCCAGTTTTTAAACATTTGCTAGCACACTCATACTACAAACCCCACTATCTCCAAACCCAAGCTGATGTGATGAATTGGCCCAGGGAATGTTACAGTTTCCACACAAGGATTCCTGAACCATAATTCTCCTCCTTTGAAGGTCCCTCCCCATAGTACCAGGACCAGAGGACCCACTCTGGGGAAAGATTTGTCTCTGTCTTCACACTTTCTCTTTCTCCCCTCTATATTTACCCACAACTTAGTGATTCATTTTGGAATGAATCTTGTCTATCTTAGAGAAGACTCTGAGGGAAATGAAATAGTCTCAGGTTCAAGGAGTACAAGGGGAAAATGCATGGCTCAGAAGACTCAAAAATGATTAATTTAATTAGGGAGGGTGTGTGGGCTTTGCAGTTGTTTGTAGTGTGTAATCAAAATCATCACCTCTTTTTTTTTTAACCAGAGTTGAAGCACTCCCAGTTCTTTTTCCTTCTTGTTGGGGAATAATAGTCTTCCTCAATTTAAGACAACTCTCAATTAACGTGCTTAGGACAGTGACTGACAAATAGTAGGTGCTTAATAAATGCTTGTTTCCTAAGTAGCTTTAGTAAGCTCCTAACTACTCACAAAATTTTTTCCCCTCCCTATGTAGAAACTTTTCCCTCATCTTCTCTGCTTAGATCAATCCTTCCCTTCTTCCAGGGCCCAGTTCAAGCCCTGAACTCTTCTGGGAAGTTTTCACAAATGATCCCAGTCCACATTGATACTCCCCTTCTCTGAATTCCTACAGTGCTTATTATGCCCTCTTTTAATGGCATTGTAAGATCATCTAATCATTCATATCAATTGTAACCAATCAAAGATTGTAATCAGTCTAGATTTAGAGCCAGAAGGGATCTCAGAAATCATCTAATTTTACATATGAGAAAACCAAGGTCTAGAGAAGTTAAGTGACTTATCCAAAGTCACAAAGGGAGCAAGTAGTCTAGCTGGCTATGAATTTAGGCCCTCCGCCTTCAAATTCAGGGTTCTTTCCAATGTGCCATGCAACTTTTTATGGGTACTTGTCCCATTGCTACCTTGTGTTGTTATTGATCCCTTTAGTTACATATCCAATCATCTCAATTAGATTGGAAACTCCCAGAGGACAAACAAGTCTTAGACCCCTGTATCCTCCACGCCCAGTACATGGCAAGTATTTAACAAATATTCAATATGGTGGTGATGCTGGTGCTGACTGATTACAAAATAGTAACATGCTTTAAAGACCCAATTTGCTAGGCATGGATGTCTTACTCTTTTTTTTTTGCTTTTTGGAGGGCAATTGGGATTAAGTTACTTGCCCAAGGTCACACAGCTAGTTATGGATGTATTACTCTAAGAACCTTGACCTTGATATTCACCTGTTTAAAAAAAATCCACAGAACTAATTTCCAAGGATTTGTAGCTACTTTCCTCAAGCAGTTTCCATGGAATTGTTTTTTGTTTTGTTTTGTTTAAAAAAAAAAAACCCAATAACCATACCAAGGCTAATTTTGGCAAACAAGTTCTCTTTCTGGCTTAAAAGGTGTCTGTGCTGACATCACTGCCCCCAGGGCTTTGGCAGGATCTGAGAAGCTTCATCCTGTTTCAATCCTTGTCCTGTGTCATAGTAGCAGGGAAGGCAAGGAGGCCTGACTCAACTGGATTCCTTAGCAATAGGGAATGAGCTCCTCATAAGCTTCCATGCCTGTAGCCAGTGGTGGAATGTCTTGGGGATGGGAGTAGTGGGGAGGAACTCTTTTGCATTTGCTCCTAATGGTGTCTTCCTGGGGCTATGCTATAAACAATAAACTCACCCTTCCCTGGCATTCTAATTAATAGTTCATCTGGGATTAATTCCTTCGGAGAGCTCCCTTGAAGTTACACCCTTATCACCTTGCTGGAACATCCATGGTTCGCATTCTCCAAGATGAACAGCAGCTGGGATGTTAGACATAGGTATTTTTTGCTTAGTGTGCTCACGTATTCATCACCTCTGAGTCTTTTGTTCTTTTTCTCCTCTTTGCCTGTGATTGTCTTGTCAGTTTGATCGATTACCAGTCATTTCAAATTTCTCACGAGACAGAAATTAGACTAGACCCATAATTGAACAGAAAGGAATTGAGCCAGCTCCAGAATTGAGTCACAAGATGGAATCTGTCGAGTCACAAGATGGAATCTGTGGTTCACTCCAATTCCCACAAGTAACCACTTGCTTTCCTGGTCCCTTCAATTTCCTCAGTTTCCTCAATGCAATTCCTAACCTGGATTCTAACTCCAGGATTTCTGTGGCTTGCTCTCTTAAGGTCAGAGACCCCACTTTTTTTTGACCTAGAATGGTAAAGAACAAACAAAAAATGAGTCAAGGATGGAGTCATAAAAATTACCTCCTTCCCTTATTATAATGTGAGCTTCCTGATCAGGGACAAGTCTTGATTTTCTATTTGTATCCCCAGCACTTAACACAATATTTTCCTCATGGTGAACACATTAATTTTTTTCATTTCATTCATTCATTTTCATTAATTTATTCAAGTACCCACATAAGCAATACAATACTAAGATGACTGAATGGAAGGAAATAGCAGAGTTTAGCTCAATTTTGCCATTAAACAAATAGATTACTAAGCAATTTATCCCTTAGTCAAGTAGTAAATATGATCTAGATCTCCTTAGGGATGAAGATGAAAGACTTCCAATTTAAGCAGTAAGAAATTCCCTATGGGATGAACACAAAAGAGAAAGTGAAATCAGGGGTAGTTATTATAATTTAAGACAAGGCAACAACAAAAATAGATAAAAGAGATAAAGAAGAAAACTACACTTGGCTGAAAGGTAACAGAAAATGAACTGATTTCAATACTTAACACATACAGTAAATGGCATAGCTTTTAAATACTTAAAGGAAGAGTTGATGAATTACAAGGAGAAATAGACAATAAAATTATAATATGGGATGTCAATTTACTCCATCAGCCCTAGAAAAAAATCTAACCAAAAAATAATCCAGAAGGAAGTTAAGGATAAATAGGTTTTGGTTAAAAATTATATATGATAGACCTTTGATGATTTTTGAATGTAAATAGAAAGGAATATACATATTTCTGAAAGCTATAAGAACTATGGTCAATATAATGACCATTCATGATTCCAGAGAACTGATAATGAAATATGTTATCCATTTTCAGAGAAGTGATATTTATAATGTAGAATGATATGTATATAAATATATGTAGATATGTATGTGTGAATACATATATATACATATATAGGATGTACATAAAAATGTGTGTATATTCCGTATACATGTATGTGTATAATCATATGAGTGTGTGTGTGTGTGTGTGTGTGTGTGTGTGTGGAGCCATTGTAGGAATTGATTTTGTTTGACTATGCATATTGTTACTAGAGCCTTGATTTTTTATCTTTTTTAAAAAAAAATAGAGTATGCAGGGGAGTGGCAGGGAGAGGAAATAATGTTCTGTTAATATTTTTTTAAATGGAGAGGGTGGTACAGACATAAAATGTTGCATGAACTTTCAGATGAGGTCACTATATTATTACTTTTTCTTAATTGTTTTATTTTGTTGCAAGAGACTTGTTACAAAATGGGAGTAAAGTGAAAATGTATGTAATGTAAAAGCAAAACAAATTAATAAAGCTGAAAGTTCCCCTTCTTCCAAAAAGTGTTGCATAAGGTCAGGCAGAGTCTAATTTCTCCTGGTTCTGGGTTTCTCTGCTAGGATAGTTGACTTCTTCAATCTGAAGCACTAGGAGAAGGCAAATGGATTATTTGAAACTTTGTAGGGTTCTTGAGAGCACAAACATGTGATTTTTTTCCCTCTGTATACCCAGCACTTAGCACAGTACCTGGCATTTATTATGCACCTCGCCAATTCCTGTTGCCTGAGTGAAGGTTGCAGGGATGAGCGTGAGGCTGATCTCTAGATTCTGAACACAGTTTTTGTGTAAGAGAATAGAGGTCATTGAAGGAGATGGAGAGGGATTCTGAAAAGGTGTAAGAGAAGGAAAGGGAGAAAAGAGAAAAAGAAGAGGGACAGAGAAGGGGAGATAAGAGAAGAGCAGGGAAGACAGAAAACTGGCAGAGTGGAGGAGTAACAATGTTTGGGGTTGGTGTACTGTTGGGAGGGGTGCGAGAAGTGGTGGTCTAGGGGTGAGAGTGGAGGGGACTGACTGTGTCCATCTGTCCTTGCATAATCCTGTTCAGGAGCACTAATGTAGAATTTCATGAGTTTTTGACTGAGTGAGTCTGTGTCTCATTCCTGCAATTTCACAGATTTGGCGGTCAACTTTTGGCTAATCACGTTGCCCAGGCCTTTCTGGATTATTCAGGAGCTAATTAACCAGTCTGTGGATTACAAAGGCCTTTCTCTTGTTCCTACTTTTTCTATTCCTATTTAGTGTTTTTCAGACACATTCATAGACCCAACCAGAAGTCTCAAGTGTATTATGTGCCACTGGTGACAAGGGGAGCTGGTCCAGGGAGTATAGACAGCAGCAATAATACTTTACATTTGTAGAGAGGACTTTGCATTTACAAAACACTTTCATGTAACAATAATCATAATAATGATAGCTGATTTTATATGGCACTTCAAGGTTTGCAAAGTACCTTACATATATTATCTCATTTGTTCTTCATAACAATCTTGTGAGAAAGACACTATTATTCCAATTTTCCAAATGAAGAAACTGAGGCCAAGAGAAGTTAAATGATTTCACACAGTTAGTATCAAAAGATGAATGAATGAATTCAAAAGTATTTCTAAAAGTGCTTACCATGTGTCAAGTGCTGTGCTAAGCGCTAGAGATACAAAAGTGAGGAGAGCAGAGAGATAATACATTTAGAAGAATAGTGGCCGAGGAAGTTTTGGTCTGAGGAGTCACAAGGTTGGTGATGGAGCCACAGGGGAATCAATTGGCACTCTCTTTTCAGAAACAATGGTAGTATCGACTTGATTTCTCCACCCAGATCTTTCTGCTTCAGCCACTCCATTCACTGCGCTATGCTGTTCCCTTCCATACGCATTTGGTCTTCACAACAACCTTGTCAGTATGAGTATTATCTCTGCTTTATGGATGAAGAAACTGCGACTCAGAAAGATGAAATACCCTGTCAAGGTCACCAAGTTAGTAAGAGTTAGAGTTGGAAGTTAAACCCAGGACTTCTGACTAAGTCCAAAGCTCTTTCCTCTACCCTCCTAACCCCATTATGGAAAAGTTACTTGAAGGCTTATTATTTTTGTTAATGTGTCAACTATGTCATCTCCACATAGAGAAGATGATACATTATTGGGTGTCCTGAGTGATGTGTTACCTGTATATCTGCCTAGCTGATGATTAAGGTCAATCATGATAACAAGCTGTACAAATAGAGTGACTGAATTCCTTGGTTCACTAGCCTTGACCTTGCTTTCAGAGAGATTCAGGAGGTGCAGGAAATTACACTAAACCTAAAGATTCATCCTACTTTCAGTCAAGTCTTCATAATCTAGATAGACCCAGGTCTCCCTCTTCCCCCCATCTGCCTATATTTGCCTTCAGCCAGGGACTTCCTATTCCTGTCTGATGGTAATATCTTCTCCCTCTCTGTCTCTCAGCCCTATCATTCCTGAATGATTAATTATCAGCAGAGTAAACTAGGTCAACCCCTTACCACTGAGATCATGCAGGTACTGTGATGCCGGAAATACCTGAGAGCTTGCCTTTGAGGCAGGTAGAAGACTGGTAGATCTACTTAGAAAGATGATGCAAGACTGACAAGGTCAATTACACATTCTGATCACAACTTTGAGGAAGTAAATGTGAACCCCTGAACCTGATTCTTCCTTAATTATTCCACCCATTTGTGCTTTTTAGAAAACCTAGCCAAAGGAGATGGAATGAAGACATTTTATCCACATGGACTGGACTTCTAGGCCTGATGAGTTCCACCCCAAGTATCAATCAATAAATCTTTATTATTAAGGGCCCCCCATATGCCAAGCACTATGCTAGGCACTGAGGTTACAAATAAAATAAACAATCTCTACTTGTAAGGTACTTACATTCTAATAGGGGAAAGAACAAAAGCACATAAAAATATATTGCAGAAGAAATATAAAGAAAATAGTAGTTACCTACAAGGTAGTTTTGGAGGAAGGGCACTTGAAGTTGGAGGGGGGTCAGGAAAGACTTTATGTAGAAGATAGTGTTTGAGTTGTGTCTTAAGGGAAGAAGGGAATTCTATGAGGGGAAGGTGAGGATGGAGTACAATCTGGAGATGGGGTACAGCAAGTGCAAAGGCATGGGGACAATAGATGCCGTGTTCAATCTACAAGGAAGCTGGGAAGATAGGTTGGTGTAATGTAAAGGTCTTTAAAAACTAAACAAAGGAGCTTATATTTTATTCGATGGGCAATAGGAAGCAATTGGAGTTTACTGAGTAGGGAAATGACATGGCCAGATTGCACTTAAAGAAAGTTACTTTGGCAGCAGTGTGGACAAATAGATTGAAATGGGGAGAAACTTGAGATAGGGAGATCAATTAGGATTCTGTTGTAGTAATCTAAGCAAGAGGTGATTAGGGTCTGAACTAAGGTGAAAACTGTGAGTTGAGAGAAGTTGGATCTGAGAGACATGGGAGCAGAAATGGAAAGATTTGGCAATTAATTGGAAGTGAGGAGTGGAGGATAGTGGCTACGAGCCTGAGAGACTAGAAAAATGGTGATGCCTTCAACAGAAACAGTTTGGAAGTTTGGAAGAGGGATAGGATTGGGAGGAAACATGAGTCCTGTTTTGGACAGGTGGAGCCTAATTGGTTTCAGGACATCAAGGTGGAAATGACCAATAGGCAATTGGTGAAGTGGCATTGAAGCTAAGGAGAGAAACTGGGGCTAGATATCTGGGTCTGGGAGTATTCAGCTTATACCTTCTCTGCTTAGATTAAACCTAGAAACTTTCCTTTTCAGAAGGAAGCAAAAGGTCAGATACAGGCTATAGGGAGGAGGCTAAAAGCAAAGTGATACTAGAATAAGGTATAAAGAAAAGTGGGGGTCACTGGCATCATTGTGCCACGAAGTGGGAGGGGGGAGGTACAAAGTGAAGGAGAGGTCAGTGAATGGCATGGCATGGAAGCATACTCTTTGGGACTCTCTGGCATAGACTCGAAGCTTTTCTGGATCTGACCTATGGGTATATCTTAGAACTAATCATATCACCCACCATCGATCCAAATTGAACAATATAGATCATCACAAGTGAATGCTTCTTTTTTGGGCAGGTCTATGTCATGTTATTGTTGTGTGTGTGTGGGGGGGAACACTAGGAAAATAAAGGAGGAACAAAAGAAAAGGAGACAAACTTTTAAATGGTCAGTGATAAATTAGTGGAAGTAGAGAAAGGAGACAGAGAAACTAAATGAAAGAGGAGAGAGAGAAATCGTAGAATCTCAGCATTGGAAGGTACTTTAAGAGTACATTTAAGAGCCTACTGAGCATCTTCTCCAGAATATTCTCAAGGGTTATCTAATATCAGTAGGGGCAGTCACACCGAGGAAGGAAGGGTAAGAATGGAGAAAGAATAATGTATCAGAGGAGAACAAGAAAGAGAGGGGGAGAAACAGACAGACACACACACACACATACACAGAGAGACAGACAGAGAGACAAAGAGAAAGAGGTAGGGGAGGGAGAGAGAATAGAGAATATAGTGGATAAGTAGCTGTCAGTATCCCTTATCACAGACTGTTGCTATTTATGTTATTTCCTGTGTTGGATTTGTCTCAGTTAACATGGCTTTTGTGTGAAGTGATGAGCATGTGAAAAGTCTATGATAATACACCATCACTGTTCTCGTATCTGTTCTAATCCCCCAATATTCATGTAATGAGAAAAGGAAACAGACAAACAGAAAATCAACAGAGAAGAGAATCAGGAGACTAAAGTTTGTTGAAATTTAAGAGGAGGCAATTGAAGATAATTAGATTCAGTCCATATTTTCTCCCTTGGGGGAAACTTTTCCTTTTAGTAGGTTAAGCCAAATATCTGTTCCCACCATCTTTCTTAATGACAAATATTTGTTATTCCATGGCACATTTAATAAAAATGGTTGTGACATCAACCACCAAAATCTCTCCCTTTGTGGTCTCTACCCTTTGCTCTACCATCTCTTTCTATCTCTCTTCCTCCCTGTTTCTCTTCACCCTTCCTCTTTACTCTTAATCCTTTTCTCTTATTACCTCTTTTCTTTTTCTATTCACAGAAACTCTGCCCCTCTTCTTTCCCTTAGTCATATGAAATCACCTGATTTTGTGATTTTTATTCCTCCCCTTTTCTTTCTGTCTCTTCCTTTACCATTACCTCCCTAATAATACATTAATGAATGGACAGAAAGAGGGAAACCAGTAATGCAATCATTTGGCACTATCTATTCCTTGGTCTGAGTCTATCTTTCTTTCCTTAGAACCCAAAGTCTTTAAGGATAGGGATTGGATCTTTTTCATGACACTTCATGACAAATAGGTACTCAATAAGAAATATTTAGATAATAAATGACCACCAGAATTAGGGGAACTGAGCTTTGTTCTTAGTTCCGCCTCTGAAATTTTTTTATGATCTTGTGGGTGATAGCAATTATAATAATGACAACAGCACTGTAAGGTTTACAAAGTGCTTACATGTGCTATCTCATTTGATCTTCACAAAAACCCTGGGAGGTAAGTGCTATTATTATCCCCATTTTACAAATGAGGAAGCTGCGATAGGTTATGTGATTTGCCCAGGGTCATACAGCTAAGTAAATGTCTGAGGTGGGGTTTGAACTGAGCTCTTCAGGACTCCATAACTAACAATCTATCTACTGCACCACCCGGCTGCTTCATCTAAGATCCTTATGCTATAGTTTCCTCATTAGTAACATGAAAGGAATAATAAATACCTTCTCTTACTCTTTAAGAGTTACAGCTGCAAATTATATACTATGGAATCATAGTACCATGGAAATACAGAATCTAAGAGTTGGAATAATAATAACTAGAATTTATATAGCACTTTAAGGCGAAGTGTACTTATGGTAACTCATTCACTCCTCCCATCAACCATATGAGATAGGTACTATTATAATCCCTATTTTAAGGATAAGGAAACTGAGGCAGACAGAGGTTAAATGATTTGCTCATGATCATATAATGAAGTATATGAGACAGTATTTGAATTCAATTTTTTCTGACCCAAATTCACTCTTGGCTTCTGTGCCAACTAGCTGCCTTGGAAGGGATCTCAGAGGCCATCCAGTTCATCCCTGGGCAGATCACTAAGGACTCCTTGCAAGCTAATGCTAAACCATCAATGACTTTGTCCTGCCATTAAACCAGGTTCCAAACCCATCTAACTATGCTATTGTCTAGTTCTATTCTCTCCATCACTTATGCTAAGTATAGCATGAGCTATATACACTTCTCTAAAAATCTAGGTAATTTATATCTACACCATTCCGGGATCTGCCAATTTAGTAACCCTAACAAGGAAATAAAGTTAATTTAGTGTGATTTGTCAAGGAAATCATGCTAATTCTTTGTTATTATTCCTGCTTCTTTTTTTAGACAGTCATTAGCCATGCCTTTAATAATTCAAGAATTTTGACAGGAATTAGGGTCAAACTCACTGACATGCTCAACAAATGTCATTCTCTACTCTTTTGAAAATTGTAACAAAACTTGCCCTTCTCTAGTCTTTCAGGGGTTTTTCCCATTCCCCATAGTCTTCCAGATATCACTGACAGTGACTAAGTAATCAAAATCTCCACTTCTTTCAGAATTCAAGATATAGTTCATTTGAACCTAAAGACTTGGATTTGTGAAAAGCAGCATATCATAGTGAATAGAGGGCTAATCTCAAAGTCAGGAAGACCAGAATTTGGATCCTGTTTCAGGAATTGCTTAGCTTTGTAACCTTGGCAAGTCATTTAATCTTTCTTGGCATTGGTTTCCTCATCTATAAAATGGAGATAATAACACCTCACAGGATTGTTGTGAGAAGAGAGTGACCAGAAGGGCAAAGGGTCTCCATATTATGACATATAAATACCTGAGGATGTTTAACCTATAGAAAAGATTACTTAGGTGGGGATCATAGGAGTTGTCTTCAAGCATTTTAAAAGGTATAATGTGGAAGATCAAAGACAGAGGAAAAGGACCCATATGCAAAAAATATTTATAGCAGCTTCTTTGTGGTGACAAAGAACTGGAAACTAATGAGGTTAGTTTCTCCTGGAGAGGAGCTAAATAAATTGTGGTATGTGATTTTAATACAATACTAGTGTGCTTTGAGAAATGATAAAATAAATGTTTTTGGAGAAACCTGGGAAGACTAGCTGATGGAAAATGAGATATTTTTCAATCGTGAGGGGAAGGAGGGAGAGAAAAATCAAATTTTGTTCATTGAAAAATAAAATAAAATTTAATTAAAAATCAATGGTTGTTTTTTTTATTCCTCCAAAGAGGAGGCATATCATTGTTGGTGGCAGTGTAGATTACCAACAACTGGGAAGTGATATCCCCTTTCAACAGCAGCCATGTGTATGTGTGTGTGTGTGGGGGGGGACGTGAAGAATTGGTCTCAGTACATCATAATCATCCTTCAAAAATTAAGAAATGAGGAAAAAAGTTGCCTCATGTGTGACCATTTTTTTTAAAGCAAAAATACCCAAAGTTTGCTTTGTTTTTCCATTGAACAAACATATATCAAAAACCTATTGGATGCAAAATACTATGCTATTATATACAAAATGTTTAGATAACTCATAGTCTTGTCCCTAATGGAGTTTGCAATCTAATGGGGGGATAAGCTAAAACATACAAATATTATCCAATAAATACATTAAAAAAGTACAAAAAGAAGTGAAAGTTTGTGAAAGACTGTGTGGAGGAAGGATGGTTTGAATTGGTCATTGAAGGCTAGGTAGAAGTTCAATAGGTGAGGAGGGAGAGGGAAGATGTTGGCACATAACAGACAATCTAAACAAAGACAGTAGAGCAGTCTCTTATTAAGTCAATGGAGACTAAAAATATAAAATATAGATGGGAAAGATTGTGTAGGTTGCAAAACTTTTCTTGATAAGTAATAAGAAGCTATGAACACAAACTTATGCAGACAGAAGTTTATTTTGGTAGAAATATGAAGGATGTATTGGTGTAGTATGGGAGGATGATGGAGATGTGGAACCCTCTTATACCATTGAAATATTCCTGGCTATTGTTCCCTTCCCTCCCCTCCCCTCCCCTCTCCTCTCCTCTCCTCTCCTCTCCTCTCCTCTCCTTTCATCTCTTCTCCTCTCCTTTCCTCCTTCTTGCTTCCTCTTTCCCTCCCTACTTCCCTTCCTTCCTCCATTTCTTTCTCTCTCTCTCTTTCTTTCTTTCTTTCTTTCTTTCTTTCTTTCTTTCTTTCTTTCTTTCT
>NW_027187419.1:30773622-30827803 GCF_028583685.1 Petaurus breviceps papuanus | reverse complement strand
TTACTTCCTCCTCTCCATCCTCTGCCCTTTCTAGATCTCCATTTTGGTCTGGAGTTTGATGACAGACAAATGGCATAAACTGTCAATGTTGCACAGTCATGCCAATTTTCTTAATGCAGGTTTTTAATGATGATGGTGTTGTTGGTAGTAGCAGTAGCAGTAACAGCAGCATCAGCAATAGTAGTAGTAGTAGCAGAAGTAGTCATAGTCATAGTAGTAGTAACAGTAGCAACAGCAACAGCAGGTAGCATTTATATAGTGCTTTAAGGTTTTCAAAGAATTTTACAAATATTATTTGATTTTAATATCACGATAAGCTTGGGAAGTAGGTGCCATTATTATTCTAGTGGGGCAGACAGAGGTAAAGTGACTTGCCCAGAGTCAAATAACTAGCAAGTGGTGAGGTTGAATTTGAATGTAGGTCTGCCTGACTCTGGGTCCAGAACTCTCTCCTCTGAGTCACCTTATTTACCAGTCTGTCATCGGACTCTATACTGTCTGAACAACTAGTTGACCATTTCTAGGGCCACATTACTAAGGAAATCCCCAACCATATTGGGTTTCCCTGGTGCAAATTCATATACAGTCTTTCTGTTTCAAGCCAGATGCCAGTCTGCTGCCACTTCCTACACATTAACAATGCAACCCATGGGAATGTAGATGCATGTGCATGCTTCAGAAACAGCCGTCTGGGCCCAGCAGTAACTCCATTGCTATACAAAGGAGTTTAGATTATATTTTTAGGAGTGTTTTTATTTTTTATTTTATTTTAAAATTTTAATTTAATTTTTAGTTCCATGTTCTCTCCATCCCTCTCTCCCTCTACCACCTACTGAGAAGGCAAGAAATACAAGACCCATTATACATATGCAGTCACACAAAATATATTTCTTCATTAGCCAGGTTCCCAGAAAAACCCCAAAGAAAAATATGACAGGAAAAAAAAACATATACTTCAGCCTGCACTTTGAGTCCATCAGTTCTCACATTTTATAGCATGGGTCCTTCAGAGTTGTGGTAACCTATTGTATTGATCAGTTACTAAGTTTTTCACAGTCTATTTTCCTTACAATATTGCTGTTATTACAGATGGACCTTTTACTTGATTTTGCATTAGTTCATATAAGTCTTCCCAGGTTTTCTTAAAATATCCATTTGGGAATGTTTTTAGATATAAGTTTTAGATGCCAGAACATTATCTCAACAACAGCTTTTCAACCCCAGGTTTCACCTTTGCATTATGACTGGGAAGAAGTGAATGAGTAATTCCAGACACATTATGCAATCTGTATTACTTTACTGGCAATGGGAAACACATCAGACAAGGTACTGATACAATTATATGACACGCCATGCAATAATTTTCCCTTGCTTCATGATGAATTTAGGATAATTGTTTCCTGCACTTTTCCTTTAGCTAGCGCACAGCAAAGATGGTAACTGGCTGGTGCGGTAAAGCCACAGTGAAGGAAGCATTAGGCTGATGACATGATCTAATGAGTTGATGTATCTAAAAGCATTTTGAAAGCTCTAAACACTATATAAATAGAGAGGTCCTGATTATGGAAACCCAGGGATGGGGGCCAACGATGTTGCTGGCAGACTCGGTGAACTTTGAGGGAAACACAGTCTCAGGAATGCCTGGAAGCATCCTGAGTTATGACTGAGAATCTTTGTATGCACTCTGTTGATATCTGTCCAACATTTCGGGGCATTGGTTACAATTCTGTAGAGGAGGCCTCCCTGGTAGAGGACCCTGAGTGGAGAATAAGGTGGGGTATAGATGTCCTCATTCACACATGTGCCAAGGTGCCGATACCTCCATGCCCACCATGGATGCTCTACTTACTTCTCCCTCCTGAGATAAACAAGTCTTGATAACTATGTGGTTATAGTAATAATAATAGCTAGCATTCATATAGGGTTTTGAAGTTTGCAGAGGACTTTACAAGTAAGAACTCATATGATCTTCCCAACAATCCTGTGAGGTAGATTCTATTATAATCACCATTTTGCAGATAACAAAATTAGTGTTCAGTGAAGGTCCATGCTAGGGAATAAACACCCCCAGGAGGGTCCTAGAGAGCAGCCATCACAGTGAGTTGCAGGGGATCTGTGGAATAGCTTTAACTCCAGATATTATCCAAGGGAAGCAGGGCTGTGATGTCCTAGCTCTGGTCTTGCCCTGGGACTGGGTTTGGAGGCATTCATCAACCCCTTCCTCCACGGAGTCCACTAACTTATTAAAACAACACTGCACTCTCCTTTACCGTGGAGCTGGAATAATTTCTCACTGTTGGATTGAGCTGTGAGACTCAGATACTAGGCAGCCCCACCCCCCCCACTCAAGGCTACAACCTCAGAAGCACCAGCTTACTTTCAGATTCTCCCTGAAGACCTTAGTCTCCGTCACTCAGTTCATCCTCTCCATAGCCCAGTCAAGGATCAAAACAGAGGATACTAGTGTTCTTGCCATCAGACATTTTGCCCATCCGAGGCAGTTAGGTGGTGCAGTGGATAGAGCACTGGGTCAGAAAGACCTATCTTCATGCATAAAATAATAGCACCACCTCCCAGGGTTTGGGGGAGGAGAAAACAAGATAAAATCATAATGTACTTGTAAACTTTAAAGTGCTATACAAATGCTATTACTGTTGTTGTTATTGTAGGGAATATTCTGAAGGTGTGTCATCACCCAACATCTTGGGATGAGGCAAAGGCCTGGCACTAATTGTGAACATCAGGTACTTGGGAATGTTATCTCTGAGCTTTTTTAGGTCTGGTTGCCTGATTTAATCTTCCCTCCCTTGTTCTGCTGGTTGATCACCCCAGTTCTGGCCTCATTTTCCTTTCTTTACAATCTTGACTCAAGAATTAACCAGTTTGATTATACACTGACCTATGTTCTCAAAAGCTTTGTTTTCTTGTCCTGGGGCTACTACACATTTGCATTATCTAATCTCAACTGGTCCTTCTTGTTACACAACAATCCTCTAATTCTTCCCTAATTGACTTTATTATGCTCCTCATGGAGAGCTTCTAAACCTTCATTCTAAATTTCAATCTCTCCTTAGTCATTGACTCCTTACTTTTGCCTGAAAACATGCCCAAGTCTCCCACATCCTTAATATTCTTCATGCAGCCCTAGCATCTGCTTAAGCTGCGGTCCTACATCTCCCTTCCCTTTGATAGCCAAACTCCTAAAAAAAAATATGTGCTCATTGCTTCTTTGTACTTACTTCTCAGCCTCAACATTTAACTCAAACTACTTTCTCCAAGGTTACCAAGGATTTCTGACATGTTAAACCCATTGGCTTTTTCTCAGTTCTAATATTGTTTCATCTTTCTGAAGGATTTGACAATGCTGACTACCTCCTCTTCCTAGACTCTCTCTTCCTTGTGTTGTCATGACACTGCTTTCTTCTGATTCTTCTGCCTGTTTGACTGCTCCTCAGTTTCCTTTGCTGAATCCTGATACATATCTTCACCCTCCCTATTGGCATCCCCCAAGGTTCTGTCTTGGGCTCTTGTCTCTACATGCTCTCTCTTAATGGTCTTATCAGTTCCCGTGGGTTTAATTATCTATCTGCAGATGACTTCCATATTTATACCTGTAACAGCAAGGTCCCCAGGGTGACTGCCAATACATGTTCTTAGATCTGCTTTTCTAAAGGAAAGCAACTCAAAATGGGTTAACAATCTTGCTTTAATCAATCAAACATATCATTTACTTAGTTCAGGGGAAAAAGTCAGCACCCCAAACTTCAGAGTATACAGACAGAAGTTACAAGAAGACAGAGAAACATTTCAAGCAGACAGGCCTCCAACTGTCTGACCATTACATCCATACCTAGTCACAGTTACCAGAGAGGGAAACATCAACATCTGGGTTTTCAAAGCCAGGGGGCTCTCAACAGCTGCCCAGAGTCTCGTCTGATCAAATCACACAACATTTCTCAAAGTGAGCCCCAAAACAAAGCCTCTCATCAGGGTTTATATAGCCTTCTCCAGGCTGAGAGAATGTCACAACCCTCTTGACCCACTGCCCAATCACAAAGTATCTCCTGAAAATCAAGTCTCCTGCCACAGGCTCCAGGTGCACTTAAGCCTATCAAAGGCCCTAGGGGCAGGGAAGATCTTAAATTTACATTCCCATTACAATACCATACATCCAACTCCAATCTCTCTCCTGGACCTTGCTCTTTCATCATCAACTCATTATGAGACAACTCAAACTGGATACCCCATCTCAATTTTGTGGCCCCAGAATGTAACTTCTCTTCCCTCTTTAATATACCCTTCCTCCAAACTTGTCTATTTCTGTGGAGGATATCAGCATCTTTCCATTTACACAGGTTTATAACCTCAGAGTCATCCTTTACAGAATCTAAGAGCTGGAATCGATCAGTTAGTCAATCAATAAGCATGTATAAAAGTGCCTGCTATGCCCAATACTTTGGTAGGAACTTGAGGTGCAATGATGCAAATGAAACAGTTTCTGTTCTCAAAGATTTTACATTACATCAAGGAATAGTACATAAATATGTGTATGTATGTATCAAATATATACGAAAGAAATCTAAGGCATTTGAATGGGGAGAACTTCAGAGGCTATGTAGTCCAATCTGTACATTTTCCATATATCCCTATATACAATCAATTGCCAAGTCTTATAGATTCTGCCTTCACAACAAATCTTACATCTTTCTACCTTTCTCCACCTACTAACATGATTCAGCCCCTCATCATTTTAGCCTAGATGATTATAATAACCCTTTCTCTTAAACTAGCTTACATTTAACTACTTTGTAAACATATATATGTATATATGCACACATACATACATATACATATATGTGAGTATTTATTAACTATATTCATGCTGTATGTATTTATATATGCACTTGTTATCTCCTCCACAAGAATGTAAGATCCTTGTGAGTGGGGATTGTTTTATTCTTTGTATTTCTATCCCCAGCCCCCAGCACAGTGTCTGGGACATAACAGGTGCTTAATAAATACCTGATTGGTTGATAACTAGATACATGATTATCTGAAGAAGAAGAGAACACTAACAGCAGGGAGGTTCAGGAAAAGCCTCTCATGGGAAACAGTATATGAGCTGAACTTTGAAGAAAGTCAAGCATTCTCAGGGACAGAGGAGAGGAGGGAAGACATTTTAAATCTGGGCACCACCTATGCGAAAACTCTGAAGCAGTATTTGTAATACCAAATTCAGAGAACAGCAAGTAGGCAGTAGTGAAGAAGGGAAGGGGAGTACTATGAAATAATCTTGGAAGAGGAATTGAGGGGATCAGGAAAGTCTTTATGTAGATGATGGTGTCTTAAAGGAAGAGAGGGACTCTTGTAGAATTAAAGAGTGAGTGCATTTCAGGCACGGGAGATGTCCAATGCAAAGGCATGGAGATGGGAGATGAAATGTTGTGTATGAGGAGTAAGGAAGTAGATAGTTTGGCTAGATTTCAGAGTGTGAGAGGGCATAATATCCAATGAAGTTGGAACCATAGGTTGGGGGCAAGTTGTATAGGGCTTTAAAAGCTAAACAGTTTAAATTTACAACTTAAATAAAGTTTATATTTTATTCTAGAGGCAACTGGGGATCACTAGAGTTGATTGAATAAAGAAGTCACATGGTGAGATCTGTGCTTTAGGAAAATTACTTTGGCAGAAGTGTGTAGAATGACCTGGAGTGGTGAGACATTTAAGGCAGGGAGATCAGTTAAGAGGCTATCACAATAATTGAGGTTAGAGGTGATTAGGACCTGAACTAAGGTGATGATTGTTTGAATGGAGAAAAAGCTGTAAGATTTAAAAGATGTTGTGAAGGTAGAAACAAGAAGATTGGATATGTGGAATGTGGGAGAGTGAGGAATTAAGATTATGAATATGAGACATTGGAAGGATTGTGGTGCCATCAGTAGAAACAGTGAAGTTTGGAAGAGGGGAAGTTTGAAGGAAAGACAATGAGCTCAGTTTTAGACGTGCTGCATTTTGGACATCTCTGAAACATTCAGTTTGAAATATCCCATAAGCGACTGATGATACATGACTGAAGACTGAGGGAGAGCCTGAAATGGGATATGTCGATCTGGGAGTCTGCATAAAGATGATGATTAAACCTATGGACACCACTGAGGTTACCAATATAGAGTTGTTTGTTCTTCAGTCTCGAAGAGGACCAATGATATCATAAGGGTGATGTCTTGACATGAGAGTGAATTGAATTTAAGTGAGGCCCTCCCTTCTCCAGAGTCATTGGAGTCCAGTGGCAAGACAAAAGTCAAGATGACTGGTAATGGCCCAGGATGCAGTAGGTGACCTTGTCCTTTCTAAATTAAGTTCTTTTCCATATCTAAGTTTGTTTGAGGCAATGCCCATTCAATGACTAAGGGCTAGAGGAAGAAGAGAATAGGGACCAGGACAGAACTTTGGGGAACACATCCACAGTTAGGACAAGTGATATAGATAATGCAGGTACTTAAACCTATTTTAATATTGTATTCAACAAGTAGAAATTAATTCCTTGAAAGCAAGGAATGTTTTGTGCTATGTATTTTTACAGTGTCTTGGATATAACAGGTCCTTAATCAATGCTTGCTGCTTTGGGTTGGTTTGAGCTAAGTGTAGGAATGTGCCAAGACATTTTTTCCCTTCTGTACAAATCTTGAAAGTGCTTAGTTATGTGATGTTGTTTCCCTCACCTGAATGTTAACTTCTTGAAGGCAGAACAGTATTTTCTTCACCACTTTTTTTTGTTTCCCTAGTACTTAGCACAGCACTTGGCACATTATAAATGCTTGTTGACTCAATGACCAAATCCTAGCTATGACATTTTCTAGTTGCATCTTATGCCTCAGTTTCCTTTCTTCAAAATAAGAATATAAGAATCCAAAATAAGAATTCTTGATCTGCTTATTTCACAGTAAAGAATAATGTGCTTTATAATTCTTAAAGTGGTACATAAATGTGAGTCATGTCTGTCATTGTTATTTATTCTCTTTGTCTGAACCTGTAGTCACTCCCACTTCCTACTTCATGTTGCAGTCAATCATATACCACCTATCACTAGTTAAGGAAAATAAGGAAATTGTCTTCAGAGCTGTTTAATAAGCCATTCATTCATTCTAATTAATTTATGGTTATACTTCCTTTTGGACCAAAAATATTACAACTTATTTGGGTCCACCTATTGTCCTTTCATCAGAATTGACTCTGAATAAGACCCCAGTCTTCTCTAAAACTCATTCACCCTCAAAGGATAAAAGTCCTTTGCCATTGAGGAGTTTGGAATCTGAAGGCACCTCCTCAGAAAGTGTTCCAAAGAAAAAAAAATTTTTTTTTGCTTTTTGGAGGGGGAAAGGTAAGGCAGTTTGGGGTAAAGTGACTTGTCCAAGGTCACACAGCTAGTTTTTTGTATTAAGTGTCTGAGGCCAGATTTGAACTCAGGTCCTCCTGACTCCAGGGCCAGTGCTCTATTCACTGCACCATCTAGCTGCCCTTCCAAAGAAAATTTTGAGCAATAGCATCAAAGTTGGAATAAATGCACTGTTTGTAGAGCTTTGAAAAGGACACCATTTACTTGGATGTGTATGATCAGTATGTTTATTTATTAAAGAAACAGTTTCATCACTTCATAGTCACACCTTGGTCTTGGCCTGCCACACGTGGGTATCCCCTAGAAAATGGAATCATCAGAGGCTTCTGCTACGTGTGCATGTGTGGGTTGGGGTGTGATAGGGTCCCTTCTGAGATCCTCAGAGTTGTTTAGCTGTAATGCAAGGCAGCACCTTGACTCTTAGATGGTGCTTTGCACAGAGTAATTCCTGCATTAAGGAGGTTTAGTCATACTGTAGGCCTGCTCAATACTTGTCTGTTGCTAAAGAGTGGCTCAATATTCATTCAATTAAGAGGACTGGATATTGGTAAAAACTGGGCAGTTATAAGGCAGGTAAGCAATATGCATTAGTGCACATTAAAAATAATAATAATAATAATAATAATAATAATAAACATGTACTATGTACCAGGTATTGTGCCAAGTGCTGGGAGTTACAAATACAAGTAAAACAAATGGAATGTGAAGTCAATGAAGTCCCTACTTTCAAGGACCTTACATTCCAATGAGGGAAGAGGATACATAAAAGTGAACAAAAAGGAGTGGTGGGGGGAAGATAACAGGCACAGCACAGCTAGGAGGGGAATGAAGTGTGATCACCCAGGGCCCCTTCCCCCAGTAGAGGATCCTCTCAGAAAGAACTCACCAAAGGCAGGAGAGGGCTGGCATGATGAAGGGATGTTTCAGGATGACAGAGCTCCAGGAACTGAGTAAAGTCACAGAGTAAGAAGGCAGCAGAGTAAAAGAGGTGAAATTTGGAGAGTTGGAAACACAGTTGGAAGAGGAATGAAGCATTGCTGGCCCAGACCCATCCTCAAAAGGCAGTGTAATTACATTAAAATACTAGGGCATCTAGTGCCATTTTCTAGCATTCTGGTAAGCAAGTAATGATAACTTTTACAACATACCAGAGCAGACCCTCTGGTCTGTCTTGGGCCCTTTCAAGTGGTACTTTTATTTTTAAAATTTATTTAGTTTTAGTTTTCAACATTCGCTTCCATAAAATTTTGAGTTCTAAATTCTCCTCCCCAAGACAATGTACAATCTGATGTAGGCTATACATGTACATTCACATTAAACACATTTTCACATTAATCATGTTGTGAAGAAGAATTAGAACCAATAGGAGAAACCATGAGAAAGAATTAACAACGACAACAATAACAAAAAAGAGAGCAAATAGTCTGCTTCGATCTGCATTCAGACTGCATAGTTCTTTTTCTGGATGTGGACAGCATTTTCCATCAGGAGTCTTTTGGAGTTGTCTTAGATTTTTGCATTGCTGAGAAGAGCTAAGTCTATCAAAGTTAGTCATCACACAATATTGCTTTTCCTGTGTGCAATGTTTTCCTGGTTCTGCTCATTTCACTCAGCATCCATTCATGTAAGTCTTTTCAGGTTTTTCTGAAGTCCACTTGCTCACCATTTCTTATAGCACAATAGTATTCTATCACAACAATATACCACAATTTGTCCAGCCATTCCCCAATTGATGACCATCTCCTCAGCTTCCAATTCTTGGCTACCACAAAAAGAGCTGCTATAAATATTTTTTTACGTGTGGGTCCTTTTCCCATTTTTATGATCACTTTGGGATTAAGTGGTACTTTTTAAAAATCCCAAGATTCTCCCTGTTATTAAAGGTCATCATCTAAACATCAATATTCTTCTGGGATGACTGTGAATCACAGTCTCCATAGAATTAAGAATTGAGAGACACCCAGAAGACAACAGAGAAGTATATGGTAGGCATGAGCAGTTGTTGCATGTACAAATTTTTGGAATAACTAGAATGTTAGCTCCTTGAGGGCAGGGACTATGTTTTTGTCATGACTTATACTCACTAGTACCTCATATATTTCCTGGTACAGAATAAATGCTTAATAAGTTGCTTATTGACTGGTAGCTTAAATTACTGCAGTATATATTTCTAGTAAAGTATTGTGTAAGTAAGAGAACTATAAGGCATATCATCAGAGAGATGTATGGTTGGAAAAGAAGTTGGGCCGGTCATGTAGTGAACAGGGGATAAACAATAGACATCCTATATATTCCATGGGTTTATAGGCAGTGCCAAAACATCTAGAGGAAAGCCCCGAGCATGTTGGAGGCAGTACCTGAGCTGAGCTAATGAAGCTAATGATCCTTAGAGACAGAGGTGAGGAAGGACAGTAACAAACGAAGGCATTGGGGATGGAGCGCCATGAATCCTGTGATTCTATGACATGCCCGTGCTTTTCTCTCAACCAGGACGCCCTTTGTCCACCTCCTCACCTCTCCATAACTCTACCCAGGTTTCAAGGTGGAATGTGAAATCAATGAAACTTTCAGTGGGAATCAGCCCACCCTGATCCCTTCTTTTCTTCACTACCTCATAATGCTTATTGTCTTTTCTATACATTTTGACATTTGATTATATTTAATTTAGCACTTGATCATGTAGTGTCTAGTATACTAAACTATTGGACATTAAAGCTCCACAAAGGCAGCCGCTGTTGGATTTCTCTTTGTATCTTATCCAATAGCCTAAATGGTCTGCATGTCGTGGGACCTAATAAGTACTCTGGAATCAAATTGAATTGTTCTCTAATCATCTCATACAAATAAATCTTATCTCTCGAACAAAACTGTGACTGGATGACAGAGACTGTGACGTGTACTCTTTGATATACCTCCATACTGATTTGTGTAATGCTAGGAAGGAAAAGAAGAGGTAGACTGGTATAGTCGTTGGGTAGAGAACTTGCCTTGAAACCAGAAAGAACTAAGTTCAGTTCCTGCCTCTGAAACAAACTAGCATAATGACTCTGGATGAATACTTAACCACTTGGCTACGTACCTCTCTAAGGCTATCACTTGCTGAGAAAATGCTGACCAGCATTGGTAAAGGAAGTTTCTTCATCTGGGAGTTCCCTGTCCCATTGAAATCATGTCTAGTCCCTATCCTTATTGCTTTTTTATTGTTAAGTCACTTTTCAGTCATGTCTGACTCTTCATGATCCCATTTGGGATTTTTTTGGCAAAGATATTGAAATAGTTTGCAATTTTCTTCTTCAGCTCATTTTAATGTGGAACTGAGGCAAACAGGTTGAGTGACTTACTCAGGGTCACACAGCTAGTAAGTGACTGAGGCTGTATTTGAACTCAGGACAATGAGTCTTCCTGACTCCAGGCCCAGCACTTTATCTGCTGCACCACCAAGCTACCTCCTTTCCTTTGTAGTCATTCAATAAAATGTCCTTAACTTTGAATTGTATTGAATTTAGGTGATTAATACAGGGAATTCAGAAATAGAAAACCACCTCCAAGTTTCAATTCTGTGATCACTCTCTTTACTTTTTTTTTTCTAGGAGCTCTATATCCTGATGGAACATCTGGAAAAAATAAGGATGATGACATGGTTGCTCCTGGTAAAAATTATACCTATGTTTGGCCTGCAAGGGAAGAATATGCCCCTACTTTTGCAGATGCCAACTGCCTGACCTGGGTTTACCATTCTCACATTGATGCACCGAAGGACATATGCTCTGGGTTAATAGGGCCACTACTGGTTTGTAAAAAAGGTATGAAGAAACGATCCTGTGGGAGTTCCATGGGAGACTCTGTTCTTGGATTTCTTGCTAGCTTGCATGTGTAACAGACACAATTCTAGTGCTATCTGTCCCTTGTCACCTGCAAAAGGTATTCCCTATTTTCACCTTCAACCTTGAAGGATAAGGAAATTCTTCAGATGGATAGTGATGGAAGAGGGTAATAAATCAGGCTGATGGTGACTACCATTCATAACGTTTTAAGACCCTGTCATTAGGCTGGTTCTTTCAGAACAATTCTGCCTTAATGGATATGTCTGGACCATACTAAAATGATTTGTTTGGTTTTTGTCCATATGACAACAAATGATCAGATTAATGGATTTTTTGTTTCTGTTTATTCTTACAACAAACTGACTGTTTTTTTTTTCCTGAGTAGATATATGGACAGCTTTACTAATGAACAGGTAGAAGAGTTTTAGGCCTGAAGTTGTGATTTCTGAAAAAAGACTATTAGCAGTCCCCCATTTCAGGAGACAGTTCCTCATTTTTTCCATCAATTTTCAGTTTGTCCCTCCATGCTACTCCCAGTTTTATGAACTAGTCCAACAAAGACAGTCCCTAGATCCCCAAATCTTAGAATTTCAGAATTGTAAGTATAAATTGTAAATACCCTCTATCACATGCAACACAGTTCCTCCTCAAAGCAATGTTTTCTCTTTGTGTCTTCAGAATTCATAGATGTGTATTGCAGACTATGATAGACTCCATAAATATAAGCTATTATTATAATTACTATTGTTTCTATGATAAAATACTCATGATTTTGAAAAAACAATTCAATACTTATCAAATAATGCCATCAAGGGAACATCATGCTAAAATTTACTTCCTAATATAGTTAGCATTCACTTTGACTTCACAATTTAAAAATATATATGTCCTGTAGGAATTCTGACTAATAATCCAGCAATCAGAACTGATGTCAATAAAGAGTTTATAGTGATGTTCACACTGGTTGATGAAAACCAAAGCTGGTACCTGGATGAAAACATCAGGAACTTCTGCACTGCCCCTGGTACAGTTGACAAGGATGATGCTGTTTTCCAGAGGAGCAACAAAATGCATGGTGAGTGTCATCAACGAGTTTAAGACAAAAAAACATTTATCATGCATCTATTATGTGCCCAACATTGCAGAAGACAGAGAAGGATAAATGAAAATTCTAGTTCTTGAGGCACTTACTGTTAACTACAGATGAGAGGGTTGGGTGGGAGGACATCCGTGGTATTTTCCAGCTGTAAGATTCTGTGGTATACAACAGATTACTATAGTTCACACTTATATTGCATTTTCAACTTTATAAAACACTTCCTCACAATGACCTCTTGATAGTAGCTAGTGCTAATATTCTTTTTCCTATTTTGCACATGAAAAAACTGATTGAGGATGAAAGAGATTAAGTGACTTCCCCGTTGTCATGAAGTTATAATGTCTTAGTGCTGGGGTTCAGAATCGCAGAATGTTAGACATGGTATTGAGCTTGGCTAATGTCACATGAAGCTTCACAGAAAAAGTGGATTAGAAATAGAAAGGACCTAAGAGATTCTTCTTAGTCCAAGTCCCTCATTTTATAGATGGGCAAACTCAGGCTTGGGAAGGTTGATAAATAAAAAAGAGTGCTGGGTTTGGAGCCAACTAAGTCCTGGGTTTGAATCCTGCTTCTGACACTTGCTAGCTGTGCCATTGTGGACAATTCACTTAACCTCTGTGAGTTTCAGTTTTTCCAAATGCAAAATGGGACTGTCAAAAAGCATTTATTAAGCTCTCATTATGTGCCAGGCACTGTGTTATTATACATAAATTATACAACACTTTATATATGTTATATATTCTATCATGTCATTTTTATTATATATAGTATATTTATTATATATACTCCACTATATTATATTAATAACTATAGTGCTTACCTAACATGAAAACCAAATTAAATTATATTAGATATGTAAGTATATATGTATACTCTTTAAGTCCTACTTCAAGTTATTATTACTGTTAATCATTATTGCTTTGTATCTTGCCCAGGGTCACACATGTCATAGAGTTGGCTTTTATGATATGCATACTGCCAAATTTGTTGATTTCCAGCAGACTTGCCCATGGTAGGTTCTCATTAGAGGTATAAAAAAAGAAAGAAGAAAGAGGAACAGAAGAATGGAGGAAGATAGTGCAGTTACTTATCACTGATTAATTTTTTGTTTTTGGCAACTATCAGCCTCAGTTTCACAGATAAACAAAAGCTGCTGGCGCAAACGGTATTTGATTTATTCCATTCCACTTGATCCCACTACCCTCTTTGGAGTAAAAATATCACAGAGAAAATGGAAAAACTATGCAAGAAAGTATAGTATGACTACATAAAATAAAATATGGTCCATAAACAATAATAATGGTGTTAACAGGCAGTTATATTAAAATCCTACATATTGTACAATTACTTTCTAACAGATTGGTTTTGAATTATACTTCATAGTTAGAGATTTTGCCTTGAAGTCAGGAAGACCTGAGTTTAAGTCCTGCCTTTAATACCTAGTGTGTGTGAGTGATCCTGGGCATGCAATTTAACTTCTCAGTGCTCTCAGCACTTCTCTAAGATCATAATTTGTAGGGAAGGTTTTTACCTGAATTAGCAGAGAGAAATGCCTCATCTGGGATTTCACTATACTAATTAAATTACAGGTCCATTCTCTATGCTCTATGTCTCTGTAAGGAAGTCAGAGATTTATTTATTTTACTTTGCCTGATTTCATAGAATATTGTTAACACTTTGCTTGGTTTTCAATAGTTTTCTCTAGTGAGGAATATACAGAAAAGATTTATTCTTCCCATAGGTTTTACAAAATTGTCTTCTAAACATTTGGAGTATCAACCATTGCTTTTTAAGATAATTTAGTGATGAGAATGTTGGAGAAAAATTTGGTTTAACTGCCTTGGCGTTACTGAACCACCAACAAATAGGATGTGATCTGAGTTATCTTTTTCCAGCAGACATACTGGTATTTGCCAACAAAGTTCTGTCAATTATAATTCCTTTAATTTCCTTTAGTATTCCTTTAATAAAGGCCCCCTCAAAGCTACTTCATCCTGGCATGGAAGTGTGACTCTGGTCTCTCCCAGTCTCTAGTAGGGCAGCATGAACTCTGACAAGGACCTATGAAAATGGAAAAACTCAGACTGAACTGAAAAGTTCAATTGTATACAGTCCTAGCTTGTGATCTCAAATATATGCTTTTTAAATGTCACATTATTAAAAGCCTTTTTCTGTTACTGGAGTTTTAAAATGTTTTAGTAAAAATGAATGCAGTATTTTGTCAAGTATTTCCTCTGTAGCTGATGACATGATTGTGTAGTTTTATTTTTTCATTTATTGATTTATTTTATTCTATTGTTTTATAAACTTTGTACCTATAATTCTTATATTATATTTATAAATCCTCTGATTTTTGCATACTATTATTATATTTAAATATGTCATTTTACAATAATATTATATTAATAATTGCTATATTGTTTTATATTTATCATTTATATTATTTGTTATGCTAGCCTTTATTTATGAATATTTATACTTAAATATTTCATTTAGCATTTCAATGTTAATATTCATTAATGATATATGGTTTCCTTTCTCAGCTTTACATTTGTTAGTATAGGATCAAAACTGTATTTGTTGTGTAAAGGAGTTGGGAAACCTACATCTTTCTCTGTTTTTGAAACAGTTTTTATAGTACAAGAGTTATTTCTTTCTTAGAAGTGTGATATCATTCACTTGTGAATACCTCTGGATCAAGTGTCTTTGTGTAAGGAAACTTTAATGCATTTAGCCTTCCAAGATTAGTGTATTTAGGTTATCTACAGTCTTTAAATAGTTCGTGCATTTCACATTTCTGCAAAAAATCATCCATTTCTTTTAGATTCTCAAATTTATTCACATAAAACTGTGTCTATTAATCTTTAATAACTTTCACAATTTCTTTCCTCATTGTGATCTTTCTAATTTTGACATTTGGGGATTTAGCCTTTGCTTTAAAATTAGCCATTTGTCATTTTTTTTAAAGGATCTTTGGATTTATCATTTCAGTTTTATTATCTCTGCTCCAACATTGTTTATTTCTTTTTTTAACTATAGACTCAGTTCATTAATTTTCACTCCATTTATAATACTGATTAATATAGGCATTAAGTGCAAGAGACTTGACTCTGAGTACTGTTTTCAGTGTGTTTTTATATTAACTATTTGTATTATCATTATTGAAGAATATTCTCTTGTTTTATTATTTCTTCTTTTACTCAGGCATTATTGAATTGCTAATGTTTTAATTTCCAAGAGCACTGTTACCTAAAATTTATCACGTGATATTTTTACTACTGGTTTTATAGTGGTATTGTCCATAAATGTAATACATAGGATCTTTGAATGTCTACATTTGTCATTTTATTTTTATTGACAAATTTTGTTTCAACACATCATACAAGGAATGGATCACCTACAAGATACAAAAACTATTAAATAAAATAAGAACTTTGTGTCCCCTACTCATTCAAAATCAATTTTTCCTTTGTAGGATTATACTCAGTTTCACCAAGTAACTTTAAGTAAGTTAGTCTCAATTGTAAAACTATCTTTTGCTTTCCAGAATATGTTATTCCAAGCTCTCTACTCTTTCATAGTAGTGACTACTATATAGTGTATGATCCTGATTATGACTCCTCTATACTTGAATTCTTTCTTTTTGGCTGCTTGTAGCATTTTTCTCTGACCTAGAAACTCTGGATTTTGGTTATAATATTCCTGGAGTTTTCATTTTCCAGTTTCTTTCATGAGATGATTGATGGATTTTTTTTTCTGTTTCTATTTTCACTTTGCCCTCAAAGAGATCTGGGAAATTTACTTTTATGACTTCTTAAAATATGATCTGTAGACCATTTATTTGTTAATGGCTTTAAGGTAGTCCAAGGATTCTTAAATTCTCTGTCCTCAATCTGGTTTCAAAGTCAGCTATTTTGCTATGAGATACCTTGATTTTTTTTTTAATTATTTCAGTCTTTTGCCTTTTCTTCATATCTTTTGTTGTCTTGGGAAGTCATTAGCTCCTACTGGTCCATTCTAATTTCAAAGGTGTTTGTTGTTTGGATGTGGTTTTGTGCTTTTAATGTCAAGCATTTAATTCCCTTTCTGATTTTTACTTCCATAGCTCTGGTTTCTTTTCCATTTTTTTCTATAGTGCTCTTATTTCACTTATTAAGGAAATGTTTTTTTTTTAATATCTTTCAATTCTTTTTTAAAATTTTATTTGTTTTTATTCTTATTTGCTTTTTGGAGGGCAATTGGGGTTAAGTGACTTGCCCCAGGTCACATGGCTAGTTTTTTGTGTTAAATGTCTGAGGCTGGTTTTGAAATCAGGTCCTCCTGACTCCAGGGCCAGTGCTCTATTCACTGCGCCACCTAGCCACCCCAAAACTTGTTTAATTCTAAAAAAAAAATCCTCTTGCTTAATCTCTTCCAGGAATTCTACTTGAAATTATACCCAAGCTATATGTATGTGCTTTTTTTCTAGTTTTGTGGTTTGAGTGTCCCTGTCACCATAATAGCTCTTGATGGTGGGCTTCTATTTTCCTTTGCTCCTTATTCCAGGCCACTTCCTGATTTTGGACTTTATGTTAGGTTCAGGCTACAAAAGCTTCTAAGAGGAATATCTAGGTCAGTCCCATTGCAATTTTCTTGGGATAGTGACTATTGTAATATTCCAGACTTTCAGACACAGTGCAGGCTGAGGACTTGCAAGCTTTCAGTATTCTCAAAGTGGACTGATCCAGGGAAAAGTATGGTTGCTGTCCCCACCAGTATAAGCTCTGCAAATTCCTGACCTGAATTTGGGTCACAGCTACAGACCTGTGTGCTTGCTCTGGTTGGAGATTCAGTAGACTGATGCCACACTCAGCCGTTGTCGGAAAACCCTTTTGGTCCCAAATGATTGGATCTTAGGCTTCCCTTTGGTTTGTGGTTCTTGCTCTGGTTATACCTCTGTGGGCTTCGGACTTAACTGGAAGTTGGAACTGAGAACACACTCTTCTCCTGGGGTGGAAGCCAACAGCCTGCTGCTTGTTTCTGAATTTGCTTCTTGCTGGGGCCCGCTGACCATTCCTGATGCTCAACATCACATTTAGGTGCAATCTACCCTAAATCTGTCACCTGGAACTAGGTATTGAGCAACTGAACAGTCAGTTGACAACAGTTTCTGTATCTTACACAAGTTTAGGCTCCTCTGAGTTGTATCTGGGACCTCCTCTTACCTTGGTGCAGAGCCTCTCTCTGACCAGGATTTCTGCCTGTCATGCTTCTAACCAGACCTTGTGCCCAGTGTCTGCAGACTTCTCTGACTGTATCCCTATACTGACCTGGGCTGGCAAAATGACTCACCATGATTTTCCCTTGCATTTCCTGATCAGGATTTAGTCTATTGTGTTTTCTAGATATTTTGAGGCATTTCCCTTTGGGGTGGAGGAGGAACTGGAGCTCCTCTGTACTTTTTTTTTTTTTTGGTTACTTCTCCATCTTGGTTCCACTTTATTATTATTTATATCATTCATTTATTAAGCACTTACTATCTGCCAAGCAATATTCTAAGTACTAGGGACACAAAGAAAAGCAAAAATGCAGCCCCTACCCTCAAGGCACTCACACTTTAATGAAAAAAAAGAGCCACATATGAGCCTTTGTAGAGAAGATACCTACAGGCAAATGGGCAATCCTAGAGGGAAGGCGCTAGGAGCTGAAGGAGGTAGGTGCGGGGAAAGGCCTCTTAGGAGATGAACAGACGATAGACCAGTACAGTTAGGTCATAGAAAATATGGAGGGGGGTAAAGTATAAGAGGAATAAGAATAAAAGAATAAGAGGAATAAAGTATAAAGGTAGGAAGGGTCCACGTTTTGAATGGCTTTAAGTGTCAAAAGAAAGTTTATATTTGATCAGAGAAGTAATAGGGAGCCACTGAAATTTATTGAGTAGGGGTAACATAGTTATAGCTATAATTTAGGAAAATCCTTCTAGCAACTGACTGGAAGATGGATTGGAATGGGGAAAAACTTGAGGCAAGGGGACCACAGGTTATTTAAATAGTTGAGGCATAAGGTGATGAGGGCCTACACTATATTGGAGGCTGTGTGAGTGGAGAGAAGGGGAGTTATGGGAGATGTTGCAAAGGTAGAAATAAAAAGATTTGACGACAAATTGGATGTATAGGATGAGTTTGAGAGAAGAATCAGAGGATGACATCAAGGTTGCCAAACTGAGGGAGTGGGAAAATGGTGCCCTGGCCAGTATTAAGAAAGTTGGGGAAAGGGGAAGTTTGGACACAGTGAGTTTGAGATTCTTATGGGCCATCCAGTCTGAGATACCCAAAAGACAGTTGGTGATGTGAGATCAGAGATCAGAAAGATAACTAACCAGAAAGGGAGGACTGGAAATATAGATTGGGGAATGATCTGCATAGAGAAGATAATTGAACTCACTGGACCTGATGATATCACCAAGTGTAATGGTAATGGGGATTTGAAGATCTTCCCTGCCCCTTACACTTAGCACTTTGTTTCAAGAAAAGTACTTAACACCTTGTTTCAAGTTCATTAAGAAACAGAATTTGTGAATCCCACAGTGGGAGGAACTTGCTGATGCAACAGGAAGGGGTGGGGCAGGGAGGAGTTAATGACCAGGATGAAAAGCTGAGCACAAGCTGAAAATGAGCCAGGACTTCTGGGAGCAAGCTAAAAATCGAGAACAGAACTTGTGGTGGCAGAACTGAGAACTGAAAAGAACTGAGAAGAGAACTGAGAAGTGAACTGAGAATTGAGAAGAACTGAGAAATAAGAAGAGAGGAGAACTGGGAGGAAGCATGGCTGTGGTGCCAGTACTTTGTCTGTTTTGATGTTACTTTGTCAGATTCGTCTGCTGATAGAAGATGGTGCTGTTGTTACAGAAGCCCTGGGATCTTACTGCTGGTTTAGAAGCCCTTAAAGAGGATTTTCTTGTTGTATACTTAACAGAAATCCTGGAGGAGGGTCTTGCTGAAGTTTTCAGAGGTCCTGGGACTATATTGATGATTTGTGTTGATTTCTTAGACCTTGTTGTTGGGTCTCTGTTGATTTCACAGGCAGAAAGTGAATTGATAAGGGTGCTGGCAATGTGATTGAATGTAATTGTGGCTTTGTTAAGCTTTGTCTTCCCAGGAACAGAAACTGTGAAGGACCTGAGGTGGACTAGACACTGTGAGCTTCAATATGGAACAGGAACTGCACAAGGAGCTGAACAAGGAACTGAGAGCTGTCTGCCTTTGAATTCAGGTGACAGTTGGGTAGATTTGGGCAGGAGCTGGGACCATGGAAGAGGAACCATGGAAGCTGAGAGCCTGCCTCGAGTCAAGATGAAAGAACCTCTCCTTGGGTATTTAATGCAAACTGAGAAGATCATGATCTACTGTGGCCTAGGGGTGGAGGACTTTGTACTCTGTATTCTGTACTTTTTCAGGATGATTGAATTAAGGATGATTGGAAGCTAATCTCCAATTAAGAAGAAAGAAGACATTTTGACTGAGAGATTAAGACAATGTGACCAAGGTGTGGATAACCTTGACTTTTGTACTTTGCGTCCATTAAGGAGGCTTGCCTTAATGATCGAGTTACTAATGACTGTTATCTTTTGCTTAAAACTATGTGACTACTTTGGTGAAAACTATGTGGCCACTTTAGTGATAAGTTGTTAAGTTATAGCATTGTGAATGCTGTACTTTGATTTCTGTAAATGTTTTGTCTTAGTTTGTTACTAAATAAATACAGAGTTCACTATACTATGTAATCAGAACCTTGAAGCTATTCACAGCAGCAGTCCTCTGGCAAGCTGCTCATGCTTGGCTTTACACCAAGGAAAATAGTATAGAGAGAGAAGAGAAAAGGGCTGAGGATAGACCCTTTAGGGATACCTACAGTTAGTGGTATGACCTAGAAAAGGAGACTTACAATTCTTCATAATTAACGAACAATATTTGCACATCATCTTTCTCAACTAGCATGTTTACGAACCTGAAAAATATATTCTTTGTTTCTATTATTTAGTTCTCATCATGTATCTTTAAGATCTTGTTTGTATCATAGTTTGTTTAGCTTTATAGCTTTCTTTTCTATTTTTTTAGTGAAGTTACAATTTAATCAAAAGAATTGTTAAACTATTCCACTATGATTATTTCTTTACATCTACTATGAAGTTCTTTTTACAATTTTTTTTCAGAATTATTCAGTACATATACACGTGTGTATGTATGCACACATTTATATACTCTCATTTTGGAAAGAAATTTTTGTTATTACAATATGTAATATAATGTCATTGTTTATCTCAATACAGTATGGTTTTAATTCAACTGAGAATGATATTATTAATGTCATGGTAAATTTTATAACACCTTTAATTTTGAATCTCCTAGAGCTTTCTGGGTTAAATGTGTTTCCTTAGGAGCAAATTATTTAATTCTGCTTTTTAATTCATTCTGTACCTCTTTTCTGTTTTTTATCTTTTTGTGGGGAAGGATTTAGTTCATTTATATCTCATGTTACAATTAATAGGTTTTTCTTTTCATTAGTCTTATTGTAAGGAAATATATGATTTTTAATTCTTTTTAATATTGATCCATATTAGAATCATTATTAAAATTCTTCTACAATATTAATAACACTGTAGGTTATTTTAATTTGCATTTCTATTTTATCCAAGGCAGAAGATTTGCCCTGGAATTATCTGCCCTTTTCTCCTTTCTCCTTTGAAGAAAGTTTTTCTTATAATTTCTCTGAAATATCCTTCTGTTGATACCTTTAGTAATTTAGTCAGCACAATGCTTTAAAGTTCTATTCTCACATCTTGTTAGCAACTCTTCTAATTTGATTTGAGAAGTTTGAGTTATTTTAAATATTTATCCCTTTCTCTGGGAGGATTATTTGTTTTTCAAAGATTTCTTTGAAATTTTTACAGCTCTCTGAAAACCATTCAAAGGCTGCTTCTCAAATAACCATTTCTTGCCTTCATAGAGTATGTTGAGTTTTTTGAGGAGATAATTCTTGGTTTATGGTTCATGCTTCTTAATTTTGTAAATGTTGAATTCCTTCTTCTGCAATCCTATCTTTTTCTCCTTCAAAGTTCCATTTTCTTCATAATTATTGTTCCTGTGACTGACTTATTCCCTTCGAGTTGCTTGTAATATATTTTTTCTTCAGCAATGTAATGTTGGAATTTAGTAACAAATTATCTAGGCATGTAAACTATTATTGTTATCCTGTTTAGATCTAATTTTTACTTTAGCAAATTTTGGAAAAAATTATTGGATTTCCCTAAATACCATACTCATATTCTTGTATTTTTCTTAGTTCTCTGTGATGTCAACAATTCCAAAATTGCTGAGTGTGATTTGTTGTCCTGGTCCATCAGTTGGGTCCACATGTTGTCCCACAGTCTGGACCAGGGGGTAGGGCTTTGATTTCAGGGCCACACTTGAGGACCTAGAGGGCCACATGTGGCCTTGAGGTCGCAGGTTACCCACCTCTGACTCTTTGGACAATTCAGTGATATCTTGAACCTCTATCACCAACTGCTCTGCATGGTGTACAATTCTGTTTTCTATTATTGTTGATGGAGCCTGTGAAATTTAGGAGGTTTTCTCTTGTATTCTCCATAGTGGTTTTTTTTTTTTAAATTATCTCCTCTTAACTCTATTTTGGAATCTTAGTTCTCACTTAATTTCCTTCTTACCTCAGCCCTTCTTTTATTTGATGTTGTGATCTTCTTATCCTTCTTTTATTCTTTCTTTTTTTTTTTTTTTAAAGCAATTGGGGTTAATTTGCTCAAGGTTACACGGCCAGTTTTTTTTGTGTGGGTATTAAGTATCTGAGGCCGGAACCGACGGCAGGTCCTCCCGACTCCAGGGCCAGCGCCTTTACTCACTGTGTCACCTAGCCACCCCTCCTTCTTCTATTCTTGATTAAATCTTTAGAATGCTTTGGCAGCTAGGTGATAAAGTAGGTAGAGCACTGGGTCTGGAGTCAGGAAGACTTGAGTTCAAATTTGACCTCAGATACTTACTAGCTTTAGTGTGATCCTTGTCACTTAGCTTCCATTTGCCTCAGTTTCCTCAACTATAACATGGGCATAATGGAATTTTTAGTAGCACCTACTCCACAGAGTTGTTGTGGGGATCAAATTAAACAATACGGGAAAGCACCTAGCACAATGCCTGGTATGTAGTAGGTGCTTAATAAAATGCTTGTTTATTTCTTTGAAGATGCCTCTCTGGAGATCTCACACACTTTCTTTGTTTAGTTTCCATTATTGATTAATTTGTTCTGTGGTATTTTTTAGTATGTTGACACTGTTTTGTTAATTTTTAAATGTTTTGGTTGTTTTTTAGAATGAAAATTTTTTTTTTTAGCATTTTCTCCCTTTTTTTTTTTTTTTGCTTTTGGTGTGTTGTGTAAAGGACCTAACTCCCTTCAAACCTAATCTTTCAGAATATTAAAATAAGAAATATTCCCACTTTACACTTCAGCCAAAGAGTCTGTTTCCCTTCTGAAAGTCTGTTTCCTTTGGTTTTTCTTCTTTCTTTTCTAGCTCTTAATGGTTATCTTTTTGGAAACTTCCCTGAACCGGAGATATGTGTGGGAGACTCTGTGTCCTGGCACTTATTTGGAATGGGGAATGAGATTGACATCCACTCCATCTACTTTTACGGGAACACCTTCACCAGCCGAGGACATCGGACCGATGTTGTCAACTTGTTCCCAGCCACTTTCCTTACCTTAGAAATGGTAGCTGAGAACGCTGGGAAGTGGATGATCACCTGCCAAGTCAGTGACCACCTACAAGGTAAAGAGATAGAGACTGTTGATAAGGAAGCATAGAAAGTTACAATCCACTCAATTCGACAATCATGAGGTCATATTTCACAGATAAGGAAACTGAGTCCCAAAGAGGTTAAAATGACTAGCCTAAGGCCACAAGGTACTAAGTGAAGGAGGAAGGATTTGAACCCAGACTCTCTGACATCTTTTCCATTATACTACATGGCTTCCCACCAACCACTAGCATTCATTGATCAGACATTGAATACAAAGCAAGATATGTATGAGCATCCTCCCCTCCAAATGTCATATTCCATTAGACTGTGAGCGACTTCATAAGGAACTTCCATCCTTTGTCTTTGCATCCACAATATCTCACATGATATCTTACAGATAGAAAGTAATTTTTTGCTCGATGGTTTGCTTATTAAAACTTGCCAAAAGGGAAAACAAGGCTGACGCAGGTTAATATATACATGTACAAATATGTGCATATGTTACAACATTTATTTAGCAAATATCTATTAAATGACTACTCAGTTAAAGGCCACTTTCTGACCCTGAAGAAGACACTCTCCTTTGCCACACAAGGAGCTATATGATAGTGTTTCTCCCCTTATACTGTTTTAACCTATTACGGGAGATAAATCAATTAATCAACAAGTGAGTCACCATGCTAAGCCCTAGGGATTCAAATACAAAGGTGAGAGTCTCTGCTTTCTAGGAACCCACCTCTTGTTAGAAGAGACAACATATAAAAGAAAGCTTAGCTGGAGGGCAGATGGAGAAGCCTGAAAGTCTTAGATACTATATATAGGTCGGATGATGCCTGTGGTCAACAGGGAACAGAGATGGAACACATGGTAAGTCATAGAGTATCTTAGGAGGCAATGGCAGAGTACCTGGTAAAGCCTAGTGGTCATCCATTTTATCAGAAGAAACAGAGTTGGTGATTCCCACCTCAGACAAGTTATGGAAGCAGTCAAGCATCCCAGATGGGCTTAGAGGGGCCCCGACTTGGGGCAGGACTTAAGTGGGAAGGCAAGGGTGCATGGGAAGGGTAAATAGTAGCAGGTCTTCTCACTGCTGAGATAGGTCCTTATGGAAGTCTGGGCTCCTGGGCAATATTAAAAATAATAACAACAACAATAAAAATCATCACTAGCATTTATATAACACTTTATAGTTTGCTGAGTGCTTTACAGACATCATCTCATTTGATCCTCCCTTCAACTTTGTAAGGCAGGAGCTATTATTATCCCTATTTTAAAGATGAGGAAGTTGAGAAAGATAGAGCTGAAGTGACATGCCCAGGGTCATGTAGCTAGTAAGTGTCTGAGGCCAAATTTGAACTGGTCTCTATCCACTGTACCACCTTTGCTTCCTGGGAAGAAGGAAGTAGAAGGAGGGAAGGGTGTGTTCAAGGTGGTAGATTTTCCCACTGTCTATTTTACTTGGTTGATTTTCTGCAAAAAAAAAATGAAATATGACTCATGTTAACATTGCCTAGCCAGTCTTAATAATGGTACATAATATGGGAAAATGAGCAGAAATTTGTGACATTTTTATCATGAAACCATCACCTTTTAACAATAGCAAGGCCCTTTGGGCTAATGTTAAGATTATTTAGCAAATATTGATTATAGATGACAGTTAGGTTTTTCTTGCAATGTAATAATATACCCTGAAAACCACTGGCAGTATCAGAAAATTCTTTAAAAACAGGTAGCCATCAGCAATATTTTAACTTCACTCATAGTTTTCTTCTGTTATACAGCGGGTATGCTGGGACAATATGATGTCAAGACATGCACGAATAATATTTATCAAGCCACCCTGCAAGGCCGGGAGAGAAGTTACTTTATTGCTGCAGAAAAAGTTCTTTGGGACTATGGTCCTCAGGGTTATGATAAGTACAGTGGCCTGCCCTTAAATGCCACTGGCAGGTAAGATTCTGCCCTTTGCTAGGTCATTACTGCTAGAGTAGATACTGTTAAAAATTCTTATAAGAAAAATCCATTGTGTCCTATTGGAGAATTAAATACCTCCCTATTAAGTCTCTTGCCTACTTCATATAGATCTAAAGTAGAGGTTCTTAATGTGGGGTTCAAGAACTTAAATTTTTTTATAACTGGATTTCAATATAATTGGCTTTTCTTTATTTTATCCTATGTATTTCATTTTATGGATTTAAAAGCACTGTTGTAAGAAGGGGTTCATAGGCTTCACTAGACTGGCAGTAGATGTCTATGAAACACAAAAAAGGGTTAAGAATGCTTGGTCTAAAGGTAAGACAAAGAAAACAATATGGCAGAATCTCATTGAGCAGTTGAATGGAATGACAAAGAAGACTATGGCTCAGGTCGTAATGGCCAGGATTTGATACATTAAATTTGTCATGGGATTGCTGTTCTTCATTACCATATATGGGTGACCTGTATAGAATTCAACTGGTCATTCAAGAAAAATAAATTTTTATTGAGTATCCATAATGTGCAAGGTTGTTCTAAAACTTATAATCAGTATAGTTTTAGAATGAAATATGTATTATTGTACACTTCTTTAAAGAACAGTAATTCATGCATAGCCTATTAAGTAACTTTTTTTTTTTGCTTTTTGGAGGGGGGAAGGTAGGACAATTGGGGTTAAGTGACTTACCCAAGGTCACACAGATAGTTTTTTGTGTATGTTAAGTGTCTGAGGTCAGATGTGAACTCAGGTCCTCCTGACTCCAGGCCAGCACTCTAATCACTGCATCACCCAGGCACCCCAGTATTAAGTAATTTTTAATCAGAATATTTTTATCAGTAATAGTATATCCTTATTCAGTTAGCAGTAGAAATCTATTGAAGAGTCTTGAGTAGAGGACTGAGATCTCAGATGATTAGGAAATTATTATTTATTGTATTTATCAATTTGAGGTAATGAGAATTTGTTATGCAAAGAAAATTTATCTATTTCTTTGTAGAAAATCTTAACAAATGTTTGTTGAATTACTTTTTAAAAAATGTATCAGATGTCTATCAAATACAGAGCACTGTGCAAGGCAAAAATCAGTTCAGTTCTACCCCCATAGAACTTATATTCTAGTGGAAAGACAAACATATACAGAAATAATCAAAATATGAAATCTAGTCCTTGCTGGATCCAGTCCTTACTAATAGGGAAAGACTTCATCCTTTTTAGCTAGAGCTCTGTGAAGGGCAGTGGCGTAACATTTTTTTTTTTGGTGGATTCATGGCTACTTATCGTCATACTTATTGTCACACAAACCTTTCATGGTCTGACTCCTGTCTACCTTTCCACACTTATTTCACATTGCTGAATTTGTGTATTCTCAGTTATAGCCAAACAGGTCTATTTGCTGTTTCCAGATCCTGGCATTACATCTCCCACCTCTATGACTTTATATTTGGTGTCTTGAATGCCAGAAAAGTATCCCCTTCTTACCTCCATCCTTTTGAACAGGGGTCCTTAATCTGGGGAATAAAAACTTGGCTTTTTAAAATAAAAAATATACACTTATAACTGCATTTTAATATAATGTCTTTCCTTTGTAATCATAAATATTTTATTTCATGTATTTAAAGCCATAGTTCTTAGAAAGGGTCCATAGACTTCACTAGACTGCAAAAGGGATCCATACCATAAAAGAGATTAAGACCTCCTGCCTTAGAATTTTTAGCTTCCTTGAAGGCTCATTAGGTACCATAGAAATCTTTGCTGATTATCCTAGTTACTAGTGCTTCCCCCACTCTCCTCAAATTGCATTATATTTATTTATCTGCTTAAGAGCTGTATTCCCTCAGCAGAATGCCAGTCCTGTTTTCCATTTTGTTTTTGTACCCTCATTGCTTTGCACATAGTTAAACATAAATGCTTATTGAATTGGATTGAGTTGCTAAGGTACAAATGTTCCCAAACATCTTTTTTTTGTTGTTTTTTTTTTTGGAGGGGGGAAAGTAGGACAATTGGGGTTAAGTGACTTGCCCAAGGTCACATGGCTAGTTTTGTGTTAAGTGTCTGAGGTTGGATTTGAACTCAGGTCCTCCTGACTCTGGGGCTGGTGCTCTATTCACCGTGCCACTTAGCTGCCCCAAGAGGAACGGTATCAAGAAGTGTGTTCCCAAACTTCTACCAGATTTTTTCATTTTCAGTTGGTTAACTGGCCCTAGGGACTCTGTTGAAGGATACTTACTCAGGACTTGTCCAGAATCTCTTCTGGTGGGTCAGAGAGATGAAGAGCTCATGCCCTCTAATCGAGGCATTTGGTGCACATGTGGAAATGTTCTCAATCAGGTTCCTGCATCCTTTCACAGTGAATCTGAGCCATTCTTCACACAAGGGGAAACTAGGATAGGAGGAAAATACTGGAAAGTTCAGTATGTGGAATATACTGATGCAACTTTTACCAGAAGAAAGAGCCGGTCTGGGGCAGAAATCCATCTTGGAATACTTGGTACAGTAAATCATTCCAAATATTTCAACCCGGGGGACAGATTTCTGTTGTGAGAACTGATGATTCTAAATAGATTCTTCTCTCCCTCCCCTTTCTTTCCCTTCTCTCCTGCTTTCACTTTCCCCCCATCCTCAATCTCTCACAGGCCCAGTGATCAAAGCTGAGGTGGGTGATACAATAATAGTGACCTTTGCCAACAAGGCAGACAGGGTCTATAGCATTTTGCCCCATGGTGTGTTCTACAACAAGGCATCTGACGCGGCACCAAACCTTGATGGTAAGTGCTGGTCTTTGTGTACAAATGCAACTGATCAAAGCATGAGCAGATTCACTAGCTCAATTCAGTTCAACAAACATTTATTAAACTCGTTTCAGGAGCAAAGCACTATGGTAGTGTCGCATGAATTTACTTAATCAATTCAACTAATACCAATAAGTCAAAATGAATCAGAAGCAGTTTTTATTATGTTCACAGGGTGCCGCTCTCCACACCCTCTCCATTGACGGGGAATGCACCATTCACAATTCAGCAAACAATATTTACACATTATATGAAACTAAGAAAAAGGAAGATTACTAAGTCATTAAAATTCAGGTGGCCATATAAAGAATAGTACACTTGTTAAAAGAAAATCTATATAATTTGCTATAGGAAATAGATAAGGGCAATATCTTCTAAGGATAGCTAGTCTCACTAAATCAAAGAAAACTGCCCATTAGACCAGAAAAGGAAGGAGGATATTCCCCAGACTCTGGAATCTTTCACCTTCAGCAACTAACTCTTTTTGTACCAATAAGAGGAGATAAGGAGACAAAGAAGGACAATAGTTGTTGTTCATGAAGGGTCGTGTATAGCAAAATGGTAAATACAGAACAGAATGGAGTCAATTATGCTCCTCCAGAAATTTGCTTTCGACAGTAGGGACTGGGGCTGTAAAGATAGATAAGACACTCTGCTCACAAGAGAGTTTTCCATTTAATCGGAAGAAAGACAGGTGCATAAATAACTAGGAACAAGGCATTGAAGAAGAGAGAAAAATACAAAGGGCCAGTCTAGGGGAAGGACAGTGAGAAATCTGAGGAAGGATGACTTTCAGAGAGAGCAGGTTAGAGAACTGGTGGGGTCAGGAATGGCTTTGCATCAATGTCACCTGAACTGTGTCCTACTTTAGTCACTTAACCCCCATTTGCCTCATTTTCCCCTTCTGTAAAGTGGGGGAAATAATTGCACCTACCTCTCAGAGTTGTAGTGAGGATCAAATGTAATAATACTTGCAAAGTGTCTGGTACATAGTAAATGCAATAGAAATAGTAGCTATTATTATTAGTTGGCTAGTCGTTAGTTTTGTTCATTTATAAAATTTATATAATAGTCATTTATATAATTATAATTTATTAGTTTATATAATGTGATTTTTTATAAGTATTAGTTTGTTAGGAGATATTTTTCAGGGAAGATTGAAAAAGATGGTATGAGTGAAAACAATAGAATGCTTTTGTATTCTGTATTCAATTCATATCAGTCTTATATGGTCTTTGATTTGTAGCAATCAAATATTTATTTGTACTTGTAATTGTGTACTTAACATTTGGAAGGTACAAAGGAGTAAAAGGCATATTTCCTGCCCATAAGGAACTTACAGCCTAGCCAGGAAGAAGACATACACATATGGAACAATTAGTAAACAAATGTTCCTATAAATATATTACCATGCAATGTAGTGTAACAACTTTATGGGGCAAGATAAATGGTATGTTATAATAGTATGTGTACATATAGTATAATGTAGTATAGTATGTATCTTCTTGTTCTGTTGTTTCAGTCTGTCCAACTCTTTGTGACTCCATCTGAGGTTTTCTTGGCAAAGATATTGGGGAGGTTTGCCATTTCCTTCTCCAGCTCATTTTACAGATAAGAAAACTAAGGCAAATAGGATTAAGTAATTTGCCCAAGGTCACACAGCAAGTGTGATTTGAACTTAAGAAGATGGTATATATAATAATGTATGTTTATCTTTATCTATGAATGGTGACTACTGAAACTTCTTCTCTCTTTTGTCTTCATTTTGCCTTTGGAGGGTGTTCAACCCTCATCTTTTCTTTTACTGCCTCAGAGTTTGCTGCCAAGAGCTTTAACTAGGGAATGGTTATCAGGACATTGACTCCAGGATGACAAATTTACAGGATGCTGATAACAGTCAAATTATTTTAGCAGTATAGAAAGAAAACAGAGCTTGGCATCTAATTAGCAAGAGTAATTAGTCAAAATAAGAAGCTATTAGAACTCCTCTCCCACCTTATTAGCTCTTCCCCTCTCTCCCTCCACTTTATGTCACTTGCCTGTGGCACAAAAAAAAATGCCTAGTTTAGTTCTGCTGATTTGTACCTGACACCTCTATATTCAGAATCCTGATTATTGCTTTTTGCTTGCTCAACCACTAGTCCAGTTTCAGTCAAAGATAAGCTGGGTGGAGGCAGATCAAACAGGTAGCAAGGGGAAGAAAGAACAAAAACGAAAGGCCTCGTAAGAATTGGGGCAGCCAGATGGTTCAGCGAGTAAGAGCACCGGCTCCAGTGTCGGGATGACCTGGGGATCAAATCCGGGCTTGGATACTTAGCACCACACCCAGAAATAACTGGCCGTGTAACCTTGAGCAAGTTACTTAACCCCAATTGCTTTATAAAAAAAAGAAAAAAAAAGAAAGGCCTGCCTCATGATGACTTCTCCCTTCCTTAATAGCTGTGCTCTCATCATTAGCATTCTGAGGCCCAGTTTCAGCTCCTTGCTACCCCCATCCATGTAAGCTTAGGTTTGTTCAACCCCCTCGATTGAGAGTCATATTTTACAGGTTTGGAGGTGGTTGAATCCAGAGCCCAGTGAAGTTCTTGTTTTTACTCTGCCATCTTGACTCCGCCCCCACCAACCCCCTCAATTTACAGATGAAGAAACTAAGGCTCCAGAAACTCAACTGAGTGGCCTGTCACAGTTAGTTCTTAGCAAACCTAGGACTCAATTCCATGCCTCCTGATAGACTTTCTCCTTTATACGGAGTTGTCTCTCATTACAAAGAACCAAGTTTCTTACACAAAATCTCTGGGATATTTTTCGATCTAGTTAAGAAAAGGAATCATTCACTAGGACAATGTGACTATTACTTGGAAAACAATTCTGATTCCAACAACACGTGAAAAACCTTCCACTAGCCCAAGCTGGGAAGCACTATTCTTTTGCCCCTTTCCTGATTTTTGTACTGAGACCAATTCTTCACAGACCATATGTAAAACCAGTCCCCTTATGCTTCATACAGTCTGAAAATCACACTTCTAAAAGATATGTCTAAGTCTAATCATTCCAGATCTGTAGGCAACTCAACTAACAACTAAGTCAACTAAACACAGGGTGAGTTCTCACTTAGGTGGCCTGAAGCAGGTGCAGGCCTTCCTGTCTGAATTTCTGTTCTTGTCTGATCATTGCTAGTGCGTGGCCATGAGAAGTCAGCAACAGAGGGGAGCAGATTCCCACGCATTACTCCTAAGGGCAAAATTTGACCAGACTGATGATTTGCCTTTTGTTGGAGTAGAACTCTAGGCTGCAGTGCTTCTTACTCAGGTTAGACCCATATGTTCTGCTGGTCTACCTGGATAGTATTGCTGAAGGGTGATATGGAGGGGGGATTTCAGCCTGGTTCAGGGTACAGGATATTCAGATCATGTCTGGTCTCCTAAGCCATAGGCTTGGGCAGTCGGACATAGAGCCCATTGCTAAGCCTTTATACAAAAGTCCCCAAAGACCTACATTCCATAACAGAATTCTGGCTACTTTTACCTTGAAAATCAAACAGTAATTAACTTAGGGAAAACATTTATCCAAGCGACTTTACAGATTAAAATATGCTTCAATTCTTAAAGAATATGGGATTTCATCAGTGGGAGCTTTCCCTCTAACCAGGCAGATTGCAATCTCTCTATTACTTACTTTGAGAACTGCTGTGGAGAAAAAAACATATCACCTTACAGTCAACCTGGCAATGAATCTCTGAGTTTACTGCATCTGGTCTCAGTATGTCAACATATGGCCCATCACTAAGCTCATATCTGAAGACTTTTCACTTCTATAAGACTTGACAGATCTTACGCTTCATTGGCATAGTTTTGGAGAACTCATGACCACCTCCTCTCTATCATCAAGCGTTTAGGTAGGACTCTAGTTGAGGAACTGAAAATGTAAATATAGAAAATAATGGTTTAGATTAGTTCATGAATCAATAACAAGTTGAGATTTTAAGGATATTGGAGGAATCCAACTTTTTGGATTAATACCAAGAAGGACAACTACCATGTTGTTCTATTTCCAAATGATCTTTAATGCATTAAATCAGAATTTTAGGGTAAATAATTCAGTCCTTTGTCAGATTAAGTGTAGTAAAGCAGAAAGAATATTAAGATAGAAAAATTAAGGTCTAGCTCCATTTACATTTCACTGAATTCTGCAATTTTTCTTGAGACTCTTAAGACTTTTTTAAACTCTGCATGACTATTTGACCTCTCCTATGCCCTTTACCACATTCGAACTTCTATTGCCATCTTTGAGGGCAGAAATTATGGCTAACATAGTACTTTTGCACACAGCGGGCACTTAAGTATTTCTCAAATTGAATTGATTATATGTTATTCTACCCATTGTTTGTTTCTTATTTCTGGCAATAGTAAAAAATGTCTTTAGGAAACCTTCAAAGGATTGTTTCAAGGACAAGTGAAAAAGGGAAATGTAAAATTTGTCATTTTTACTCTCCCTTGAACACCCCATCTTTAAACCCTTCCCTCCTATCTCTCAAATACATAGAATCAAGGATTTAAAAGTTTTTCCCTTGCCTTAAATGTCTAAAATGTTATAGTCACAGTTTACTTGGATTCTGCTTTAGACACAACAAGAATAGTACCATTCAGAAAGATATACTTTGATACCACTGTCAGGGATAGTGAGAGATGTTTACATTGTTCTATTCGTATGCCTTACTTTGTATAATTGATTATTTTTCTTTGTTTTTCCAAGGGTTTCAGAAGATTGGAGCCCATGTAAAGCCAGGTGACAAATTCACTTATAGGTGGATGGTGCCTGAAAGTGTAAGCCCAACAGTCGATGATCCTCCCTGTTTGACATATATGTACTTCTCAGCAGTGGATCCAATCAAGGACACGAGTTCTGGTCTAGTGGGGCCATTGTTGGTCTGTAAAAGGAATACTCTAAAAGATGATGGAACACAGGTACATCAATACAGTAGACACAATGATTGTTGGATTTACTTGGTCTGAAATGCTTTATCCAAGATCACACAGCTAGTAAGTGGTGGGGATAGGAACAGAAAATAAAGTCCCCTGTCCCTTTGTCAAGTCCTTTTTTCAGTGCCTTATTCAGCCTCACTCAAACAGATAAAATCAAATTGACCTAAATATCAGATAGAATAGAATAAGAAACAAATCTAACAAATTGCTCTCAAGAGGAGGCTTTTGCTGTGCAGTCATTTTCAGTCATGTCTGACTCTTTGTGACTCATTTTGGGGATTTTTTGGCAAAGATATTGTAGTGGTTTGCATTTTCTTCTTTAGCTCGTCTTATATACCATGTTTCCCCAATAATAAGACACTGTCTTATTAAATTTTTTGGAAAGAAAAACACCAGAGGGCTTATTTTCAGGGGAGGGCTTATGTTGTCCTGCCTCAGCTCTCCTCCGCGGCACTGCTCTCAATGGCGCCAGCAAGCAAATCACTGGGGAAGAACAGGATGACGCGCTCACTGCTGCAGCTCTGATTGGATGCAGCCCGGAGTGCGGCGTGCGTTTCACCTGGGGGGGGAGGATGGTGCATACAGAGGGTACCGTAATGTAGCGTGTAGCGCAGGGGATCACCTTCACTACAGTAGCAATCTCAATAGGGCTTATTTTCGGGGGAGGGCTTATTTTAGAGGAATCTTACACAGTAAGGGGAGGGCTTATTTTCGGGATAGGTCTTATTATCGGGGAAACACGGGTATGAGGAAACTGAAGCTAATAGGGTTAAGCGACTTGCCCAAGGGCACATAGCTAGTAAGTGTCTGAGGCTGGATTTGAATTTGGGTCTTTCTGACTCCAGGCCCAATACTCTATTCACTATATCACCTTGTTGCCTCCCACCAAATATTGTGATGACCTTAGTATCAGAAAGGATAGAGAAAGAAACAATTCTTTCCTGGTAGGTGGCTGTATAGTCTACTAGAATTTTCCTCCCTGTATTTCCTGGGAGTCCTAAGTTCTAAATGCCACACTATAAGCATTACAATCATATTTCCTCCCAGTGACAAAGGAATGTGTGTAATTTAAAAGTCTCTTTATTATTGGCCCTAAAAATGAAATTTCTGGCTGGAAAATGGTGCTAAATTCTATTGATTTGTGTCATAAAGGCCTTCCATATGCATTGCCGATAAATGTGCTGTTCATAAGAGAAAAAGCATGTAGTTGTGTATTTGAAGTTTTGAATTTAAGTCCGTACTTCCTACAAGTATCTCTGCCTAAAGAGAATAAAGTACATTCTGTGAGAATGATGCTCAAGGCAAAGGAGAAAATTGTTTGAACCTTGTAGTAAGGATAGTTTTTTCCCTGGTAATGTACTACCAGGGAGTGCTTCAGCTATACACTCAAGCAAGAGCCTAACCAACCTAGGCAGCATCAACCTCCCATCTTGTGTGATGAATTGGACATAAAATTCTTAGGTTCCACCCATTATTCACAAATAAATGTGGCTAAACAATTAGGACCCACAGCAAGGAGCCATTCTCTGTCTATCTCTGTCTCTGTCTCTCTGTCTCTGTCTCTGTCTCTCTCGGCAATCAGGGTTAAGTTACTTGCCCAGGGTCACACACCTAGTAAGTGTTGCAGGGCAGATTTGAACTCAGGTTTTCCTGACTCCAGGGCCAGTGTACCACCTAGCTGCCCTGTTCTATTCTCTCTTGAGAAAAATATCACTTCTTGGACTTAGACCCAAATGGGTGACAAGGGAGACAAGACAATTCTATCCATCAGTCAACCAACAAGGATTTACTAAGTGCCTACAATGTGCTCAATACTGGGGATACATATACAGATGCCTTATCCTCAAGGTACTTAGAATCTAGCCAGGGAGAACATTGCCCTGGTATGGGAGCCAGTACAAAAGGACAAATACAAGAGATAAAGAACTGTGTGTAAGGAACAATAAGAAAGCCAGTTTTGTTGGAATATAGTAGAGAGCATGAAGAGAAATAATATGTAATGAGTTTGAGAAGGTCAGTTGGAGCCAGGTTGTGAAGGGTTTTAAATGCCAAACAGAAGAATTTTGCAGTTGTTCCCAGAGCTAATAAGGAGTCACTGGTGTTGACTGAGTCGGGAAGTAAAGTGTGTAATCTATGCTTTTGGAAAATCACTTTGGCAGTTATTGTATGGAGGATGGATCGGAGAAAGGGCAAGGGTTAGCAGGACTTTTAGGAAAGGCATTCTGGATCACAGTCGTGTAAATGCTCCCAATGGGGCACCAGAAAAAAAGTGAAGTAATTTCAATTCAGCAAGTATTTATCATGAGATCATGTGTGCCAGGCACAGTAATAACTCCTAGAGGCACACAGACAAAAATGAAACAGCCCCTTCATACAAAGACCTTACATTTTACTGAGCAGAAACAACATGTATATAGATTTGTACTCATCTTCCTGAGTTAAAATCTGATCTCAGACACTTACTAACTGTGTGACCCTAGACCAGTCACTTAACCCTGTGTGCCTCAGTTTCTTTATCTGTAAAATGAGCTGGAGAAGGAAATGGCAAACCACTCCAGTATCTTTGCCAAGAAAACCCCAAATGGGGTCACAAAGAGTAGGAAATGACTTAAACAACTGAACAACAAAATACAGAATATATACAAAGGAATTTGTGGAAGGACAGGGATAGCACCAAAATTTAGAGTTCTGAAGGAAATTGAGATATACAAAAAGTTGTGACTGCAACTCATTTTGGTACACTGAGAAATTCATGTCAGAAGCAATGAACAAATGAACGAAAAAGGCATTAAAGACTAACTTTCTATTAGGCATTGTACTAAGTACTAGAGATACAAACTTTTTTTAGAAGTTAGTACCTGCCCTTAATGAACTTTCATTGGACAATATCATATCACAGCAATAATGGAATAGTAACTGCGAATGGAGTATTTTGAACTGCAGAGACACAGGAATGAGTGAAGTCACCAGGAGATTTATTGATGTGATTTTTATAGGAATGGTAATATTGAGTTAGTGGATTAGGACTGAATAACCAATAATCAAAATTACTATAAATAATAATAAGTCCTTTGCAATTAGGAACTAATTGGGCACTTCCCTCCATGGTGATTTTGCTTGAGTTGGTGGAGGCAAGCCTCCTATCTTCACCAACTAGTACTGCCTTGATGAGGAAGATTGCCATCAGTTTACAAGAACTCTTCTCATTTCTTACTATTTCTTTTCACTCCCATCCACACCTGGGCACTTACGTATTCTATGTGTCTTTTTTTTTTTTCCACCTTCTTTCCTATGTGCCCTTTCTCGGAAGGGAGAGGACAAAGGGACTTTAGTTGTCATCAAACAAGTCCTCTGCATGGGGGACTGTCAACGATGCACTGTTGACATTCATCAGAATGTTTTAGTTGCAAAATAAGGTTCTGAATCTGCAACTTGATGTCTGTTAGTATGCACTCTGCATTCAATTTTATAGAGGAAAAATGCTAAGAATTTTTCCTTTTTCTGTTATTTGTCATGCATTTTTCATGTACTCATTTCTTTCTTCATTATAGAAAGAAATAGACAAAGAATTCTATCTACTCTTCACTGTCTTTGATGAGAATCTGAGCCAGTACCTGGATGAAAACATTCGCAAGTTTACCTGGCGTCCCTTTGGTGTTGACAAAGAGGATAAAGAGTTTGTAAAATCCAACCGAATGAATGGTACCAAAAAATTTTATGACCTCTGTCAATGAAAAACCATTTGCTTTAAAATGTAAAATATTCTGGGGATATCAAGCCTACATTCTGCTGCTGTTGCAATTTTGATTCCTTGAGTTCCTTTTGATGTACTTGACAAGTTATTTTAGTCTCCTAATTCATATCCTTTAGATGATTATGTTGTAATTTATGAGGCTTCCAGGAATGTTGTGAAGCTTAATTAATACTTCTGAAAGTATAAGCCTTGCATGGCAAAGCACAAATTCTTCTGCAGAAGTACTCAGTTGAATTATCAAGTATAATCTTCCCTCATAAATGCAGAAAACAATTTACAAAATATCTTCTACTGTGTTCCCCTTAAGTCCAATGAAGCTTTGGGATAATTAGAGATATCCAACACAGATTCATCCATCCTTCCATCATAGAACATAAGTAGAACAGGAGTCTTAACCTGGGGTCTGCGAACTTGTTTTTTAAAAAATATTTTTATAACTATATATTTAATTTATATGACTAATTGATATATATATATATAATTTATTTAATTGGTTTCATTTGTGACACTATATATTTTATTTTATTTTATGCTTGTAAAAACATTATTCTAAAAAAAAGTTTTCACTAGAGAGAACAGGTGCCATTTGATTAGCAAAAGGGACTAGAGGAGTGGCTAGGTGGCACAGTGAATAGAGGCACTGGCCTCAGACACTTAACACACACACAAACACACACACACACACACAATTAGCTGTGTGACCTTGGGCAAGTCACTTAACTCCAATTGCCCTACCTTCCCCCTCCAAAAAGCAAAAAACAAACAAAGGGACTAGAACACAAAAAGATTAAGACTTAAAGAATCAATAAATATTTAAGGTATTCATCTGGAAAACATTTGTTCTCTGTACACCTAGAACTTCATTTATGAATTTTTTTTCACTTTCAATAATTTAATTCAACAAGCATTCATTAAGTAAGTTTCTCCCGTATCAGTAATAACAATAGCAATTTATCTTATTATAGGTGACTAAAACTTGGTCCTGGACAATGCCTGGATGGTCAAACATAGGATCATAGATTTGGAGATGAAAGAAAGCTTGAAGACCATCTTACCAGGGTTGGGGAATCTGTGGTCTTGAGGCCACCCTTGGTCTTCTATGTCTTTGGTGTAGCCTTTTTACTGAGTCCAAGTTTTACAGAAGAAATCCTTTTATTAGGGGGATTTGTTCTGTGAAGTTTGGATTCAGTCAAAAGGCCACACTTGAGGATCTAGAGAGCTACGTATGTCTTCAAGGCCATAGGTTCCCCACCCCCCGATTCTAGTCCAACCTCTTCATTTTACAAATGAGGAAACCAAAGCCTAGAAAGTGTAAGTCACTTGCTTGTGACCACGAATGCAGTATCAAAGCTAGGGATCAAACTGAGGCCTTTGAACTTCAAATTCAGTCCCTTTTCCACCACAGTGTGTGGTCTTCTGGATTTTCTATAATGTCAGATGACTAGTTCAACACTATAGAAACCCTCCTTTGAATTATGAAAGAAAGAGAGTGGTGAATTTCTCAAGCCATTGTCTATCAATCAGCTCATTTATGGGGAACTTAAGGTCTAGGAAAAGCTGCCACTGGACAAGAGGCACCCATAGGATCCAGCTTTGTAGCTAACATTCTCAACACGGCAGTCTCCACAGGAAAAGCTACTAATCCATCCCATTGGCTACTGACTTTATTTTACAACATATCCAAATCAATTCAGTAAATTTATATTAAGCATCTACCAGGAAACTATAGAAGGCATAAAGCTTAGATAAGACACAATCCCTTCAGTGATGAAAACTTTAGTCCAACAAAGGGAAATTGTAATTTTGTTAGTGTAAGGAATCGCCCATGAGGAAACCCTCTCTACCAATGAAATTCAGCAATGGTTATACATTGCTTTCTACAGCTCTGAGATGTTAAGTGACTTGGGTTTACATAGCTACTATTGGTTAGGGGTGCTACTTGAACCTTCCCTGACTCCAATGCCAGTTCTCTGTCCCCTATGACAGACTGACTTTCATTAGCATGGAACCTGCAATTTAGCAAGATACACAAAAGCAGTATGGTATAGTAGAAAGGGCACTGGGTTTAGAATAAGAGGACATAGGTTCAAATCTGACCTGTTCTGCTTATTTGGTCACTTGTGTGACCTTAGGTAAGTCACTTATCCTGCCCAGGCCTGTTTCCTCATCAGTAAAAGAAATGGGTCAGAGTAGATGGTTCTGAGGTCCTCCCAGCTCTAAATCTAAGATCCTATGATACTAGATTAATAGTTAAGAGGAAGACCATTGCTGAAAAGAGAGATCAGGAAAAGTTTTCCAGAAAAGGTGGCATTTGAGTTGACTTACTGGATGGGTAGGAATTGAGGTCAAGAGTGGAAGGGAGAGTCTTCCAGGCACAGAGAACATGTATGAGCAAAGGGACAGTGGGAGTAAAGTAAAGATATTTGCCAGTTATTCTCCATACCCATTTCAGGGAGTCAGGAAATAGTCTCTGGTAAAGGCCATGCAGTGTTTGGCCACAAGTTCCCCACCCCCAATTCTAGTCCAACCTCTTCATTTTACAAATGAGGAAACCAAGGCCTAGAAAGTTTAAGTCACTTGCTCATGGCCAGGAATGTAGTGGTGTGTTGTGTTGAAGAAGAAAGGAGCTTAATTGGAGAGCTAGTTGAAAGAGGGGTCACTTGAACTTTAAATGATGGAAGGAACAGGACATGTGGAGAAGAAGGGATCAGATATTTGAGTCATGAAAGCCCTAGCTGTAGTGGGATATAGAGTGTGTGGAATGGAGCTTGTAAGATTTCTGGAAAGGTAGAAGGCATTAAATGGTTACATAACCCTCTAGGGTTGTGTAACAACATGGGATGCAAGAAATTGGTCTATCATCATTACTACCAGCTAAGAAGCTGCCAGTGGAGGCATGGGCAAGGTGGAGTTTATTCTAAATCTCCTCTGCAATTGCCAAACTCTCAGAGCAGATAAAAGGAATGATCTTGCATAAGACATGTATAGGTGAACACATACACATTGGGTACTAATGACGATATAAAAAGATAAATGCAAATTAAAGTAATTATGAGGCTCCACATCACACCCATTAGATTGGCAAAGATGACAGTCAGTCAACTGGCATTTACTAAACACCTACTGTGTGCCAGACAAAAAAAAAAAAACAAATGTTAGAAGGGTTGTGAAAAAACAGGCACTGTTGGTAAAACTGTGAATAGGCGCAGCAATTCTGGAAAACACTGGAATTATACATGAAAAATTTTTAAACAGTGAACCGTTGAACTAGCTAAACCACTCCTTAAGATATCTATGGTACAAAAATGCTTATTTTTGTGGTATCAAAAAACTGGAAACTAAGGAAATACCCGTTTACTAAGGTGTGAATGTGATGTAATACTAATTTATGAATGTGACATATTACTGTGCTGTAAGAAATGAGGAAATAAGCAATTTCAAAGAGCTATGGAAAAACTTGTAGGAACTGATTCCCACTCACTTCAGAGTTAGTAGTACTAGAACAATTTATGCTATAGCAATAATATTATAAAAATGGGCAATTTTGAAGATTTTATAAATTGATGAAGAATAAAATGAGCAGAACTAGAAGAATGATTTATACAGTAACAACAATAATGTAAAAGACAAACAGCTTTAAAAACTGTAGTAACTATGATTAACCCAATGACCATTCATGATTCCATGATTCTCCTGACAGGAAGGAAATGGACTCAGAGTGCAGAATGAGACATAATTTTTGAGGATGGCCAATTAGGGAATTTATTTTGCTTGACTATGCATACTAGTTATAATGAATTAAAAAAATATTTCTAAATGAATGGTGGGTAAGAGAGAGAGAAACATAGATTTCTATGAATTAAAAATAAAACTAATTAAAAATACAGATATTAATATGTATAGTTATCCTCCATTTGTATTTATGTATATGTTTTTATGTTTGAGTTATCTGTGCAGTGACTCAGGACAGTTAGAACTAGAAAATACCTTACAAATTATCTAGTCCAACACATTCAATTTATAGGAGAGGAAACTGAGGACCAGTAATAAGGAGTTATTTTCTCAAGGTCACAAGAGTAGTAAGTATAAGAGCCAGGTTTCAGATCCAGGTCCTCTAGCACCAAATCCAGTGTTCTTTCCAGTATACTGGGAGGGGGGGGGGAGGAGTTGTCAGGAATCTATCCTCCCTGGTTAGACTCTCATTTTAATATCTTGATGATAATATCAAATCAGGCAACAAGTGCTTCATTAGCTTAACCTTCAAGAATCTTACCTTTATCACTTACTAGTTGTGTAACCAAGGGCAATTCACTTAACCACTGTGGGCCTTGGTTACATCATCTGTAAAACATAGATGGCTTCTAAGGTTCCTTACAGCTTGTATGAACCCACAGTCCCTTCTATGCTATGTCGAGGCATCCGAGGAGGACTGAAGTAGAGGAAATGTAAGCTATGATTACTATTATTTATGTATTTCTGTGGTAATTTTCAATTAAAAACACATGGTGTAGTAGAAAGTATTCTAGATTCGTAGGCCAATCCCAACTCTTACATAGTGCAAATTTTCAAATCATCGCCCTCTCCCTAAACCTCAGTTTTCTTAACTGCAAAATGAAGAGGTTGGACTAGATGATGTCTAAGGTACCTTCCAGTTTAAATCCTATGACCCTATCAGACTACTTTAACAGATTATTGTTCTTCACAACAGAAATATATGTTCTTCCGCCATAATATATTCATTACTTTTTGCTATTATTGACATTAGCATTGTTCAACCATGAGACAGAATACCCACATTGTAGATATGTATAAATTTTTTTTCTTTTAATATGTTTTTATTGACATAAGTTGTCTACGTATCACAGGTATTCTAAAAACAGGGGGAGGAGTTTTCCTAACTCTTTGGATTTACCATCCCTTGTAACAAAGAAAACCATTTAAGCAAAAATAGCTAATAGTGACTCTATCTGTGTCCCCTGTCTCTCTTCTGTTCTCTGGGACTATCACTGGCTCCTTAGTTCTCAGATTTGGGCTTCCTTTAAGCGATCATTTTCATTTATAGTGTTTTAGTCATCATTCACATATGTCTTTTGTTTCTGCTTATCCCACTCTGCATCAGTTCAGATACATCTTTTCAAGTTTCCTTGAATTCCTCATACTTATCGTTTCTTGGTACACAAAAATATTCTAAATTCATATCTCACAGCTATTCCTTAACTGATGGGCCCTCAATTTTTTTCCAATCTTTTACTAGAAAAAAGAGATTTCTAAGAAAATAGCAGTATATATGTTAGAGCTTTGTTTCTGGCTTTGATCTCTTTGGTGTATATATTATTATCAGTAGTAAAATTGATGAGTGAAAAGAATATGGAAAATTTAGACAATTTTCTTATATTGCTTTCCAAAATGGTTGGATCAGTTCACACAGTTCAAGCAGAGATTATTATTAATGTTACTCTAATCATTATAACTATTCTTAATTTATTATTATTGGTATCTCTTATCATTGTCATTGGGCAACTAGCTGGTGCAATGGATAGAGCACTGTGTCTGAAAGATTCATGTTCCTGAGTCCAAATCTGGTCTCAGACACTTATTAGCTGTGTGACCCTAGGCAAGTCACTTAACCCTGTTTGCCTCAGTTTCCAAATCTGTAAAATGAGCTGGAAAAGGAAATGGCAAATCACTCCAGTATCTTTGCCAGGAAAACCCCAAATGGGGTCACAAAGAGTCAGACACAACTAAAACAACCAAACAATAACAACAAGATGTCATTATCATTACATTATTATCATCATCATTATTAATAATATAAGCAATAGCTAGTATACACACACACACATATATATATATGTATATATGAATTTTGGGTTTATAAAGCACTTAAATATTTCATTTTATCCTCACAACAAACCAGGGAGATATGTGCTATTACTTTCCCCATTTTACAGATGAAGAAATTGAAGGAAATAGAGACTAAGTGATTTGCTAAGGATTACACAGCTAAGAAATGTCTGAAGCAGGATATGAACTCAGGTTTTAATACCAGGCCCAATACTCTATCTACGGGGTCACCTAACTACCTCAATTATTAATATGATCATCTTCCCAGAGCCCCTCCAACATTATTCTCATTTTTTTCATCATTGTCGCCTATTTGCAGTGTGAGGCAGAACTTCAGAATTGCTTTAATTAATAATTCTCTTACTATTTGGGATTTGGAGCATGTTTTCATGTGGTTGTATGTAGCTTGTAATTTTTCCTTTTAAAACTCTTCAAATCCTTTGACCATTCTTCTGTTGGTGAATAGCTATGGTTTTATCTATTTTATAGAGTCCTTAAATAACTCCAAATTAAACTTTTATCAGTGATATTTAATGCAAATCTTTCTACTCAATGTAAGTTTATATCTTTCACTAAAATTATGTCCCAATGTATTATCAGCATTGGCAATATTAGCATTGGCTCTAATCAGTCGTCTCATTTTTCTTTTTTCAGCTATAAATGGTTACATGTTTGGCAATCAGCCGGGCCTGGATATGTGCAAAGGTGATAAAGTTTCCTGGCATATGATTGGAATGGGTACTGACACAGATATGCATGGAGTTTATTTTCCAGGGAATACTATTCATCTGAGAGGGACTCACAGGGATACTTTGGCCCTGTTTCCACATATGGCCACCACAGCATTTATGCAGCCAGACCGTTCAGGTAAGTTTGTGTGTTCCATTTTACTTGATTATTTATTATTATTATTATTATTATTATATAAATTATTACACTCTATGCCTCCACAGAGGTCTCTACATAAGGATGACACTTTTGGGTATGTTACTAGCAATTACAGTCTAGTTATGTCCATTGTGACTTTAATTAGAGATTCCTCTGGGTAAAAGATTAAACCTTTAATTTATTTTGGTAAGGAGATGAAAATTCTCAGAAACCATAGTCCAGTCATAAGACAGAGTCCTGAAAATTACGCAACCCTATTCCCAGAAAAGATACATCTCATGTAGCTGAATATTTCAGCCCTATAGAGATATATACTTTTTTTATTCTTCTCAACTATAAATTCCTTCATCAATATGGCCATGAAGGTAGGCACAGACAACCAGGTTATTGACCTAACTAGGTCTTTCCTGACCAGTAGCACTTACTTGGTAGGTCATTCAAGGAATCCTGCCTTCTAATAATTTAATCCTCCAATGGCCCAATGATCCATTAAGAGTAGGCTGCATTGCTACTAGACTTCTTATGGCAAAGGAGTCCATGAGGGGCTTTTCCATGGGATATCATCTACCCATGGATAGGGAGCCAGGGTCTGACTTCAAAGAGTCCATGGCCCTTTTTGCAGAAAGTTCTCATAGATGTGAAGAATTGTGAGTTTCTTCTCCCCTATCCCGCTCTTCACCATGTGGAGAAGAAAGGAATGTAGGGATAGACCCTCTTAATATCATTCCACTTCTCTCCTCCTTTGCTCCAGTCCTTGACAAAAAGGTGACCCCTCCCCTTACTAAATCAACCTCTTACCTGTGCTTTGAGCCCATCTCTTCCTGCTTCCTCTAGGAGTTTCCCCCTTCAAATTATCCCCTTTCTCTCTCTAATTTTCAATCTCTCCTTACCTTTCAATCTCTCCCTACCTTAATCTCTTCATCCCTGCTTCCTATATGCTCAGGTCTCCTCCATCTTTAAAGAAACCTCTTGACTCACAAGCTATTGTATTCTTTTTTCTCTCATTTACTGTTCTTTCTCCCTGTGTAACTTCTCTTTATATACCCTCATTTTCCCCTTTTGATACTGCTGTTCCCCTGGTCTAATCTCATATCACCTCCCACCTGGACTAACACAATAGCCTTTTTGTTGGTCTCCTTGTATCCAGCCTCTCACTCCAATCCATCCTTTACTCAGCTGTCAAATTGATCTTTCTAAAGTGCAAATCAGACCATATCGGCCCCCCTATTCAATAAATTCCAATGACTCCCTATTACTTCTAGGAGGAGGCTAAAATATGAAATCCCTTTTTTGGCCTTCACAGCCTTCCATATAGCCTGTCCCCTTCTAACTTTTCCAATCTTACACCTTTCAAATCTTCTGCAATGTACTGACACTGGCTTCCTTGCTGTTCTGGACACGCTCCATTTCTGGGCCTTGAGCATTTTCACTGCCGTCCCCCATGCCTGCAATGCATTTCCTTCTAGTGGCCACCTCCTGGCTTCCCTTAGATCCTTGAAATCTTAGCTACAGCCCCACCTTCTGCAAGAGGCACTCCCCAGTCCTCCATATGAATGTCTCACCGCGGAGTCATTCGGTGCATGTCTTCCTTATTCGTGGGTCTTCCCCATTAGAGTGAGCTCCTCCAGAGCAGGGCCTGTTTTTGCCTTTCTTGGTTTCCTCAGGGTTTAGAACAGTGCCTGGCACACAGCAGGCATTTAAAAAATGCTAAATGACTTACTAACTTTTATAACCAAACTTTGAGAAACTGCCATCTACATATGAGGCTTCTGCTTCTCTCCCATTCTCTGCTTTTCAACTACTAACCTCAGGTCTCAAAGCTAACGATTTAAGGTTGCCAACACCTTTTAATTGTTACATTCGATGGCCTTTTCTCAATCCACATCTTTTTTGTATCTTTCTGTTGCATTGGACATTATTGACCACCTCCTCCTCTTGGATCTCCTTCCAGGGTTTTCTAACATTGCTGTCTCCTGCGTCCTATGGGTCTGGCTTCTCTTTCCTAGTGTCTATGTCCCACACCTTCCATTGCTCTGTCCTGCCTTCCCTTCTTCCCCCTTTCTATACCATCTCTTGATAAGACTACCTGGGTTCCTATTACTTACCTTTGTCATGGTGACATATACATGTATATAAATAAATATGTATATATAAATAAATATAAATGTGAATAGGTACATACATGTATGTAATGTGTGTATACACACACATATCTATGCAGTACATATCAGTGTAGGTAAATAAATAGATATCCAGCCCCATTCTCTCTTTGAAATTCAGTCCCACATTACCAGCTGTTTATTTTACATCTCAAACTGACTGTCCTGTAGGAATCTCAAGGTCAACAAGTACAAAATGGAATTCACTAGCTTCTCTTCCCTCTAAAAACCCACTCTCCATCCAAATTATTCTACTTCCATCAAGGTAATCCCCATACTTCTAGACACCCAGGCTTACAATCTTGGGGTCATTTTTTACTTTTTAACCCCGTCTTCTCTCCCCACCACCCTACCTACTCAGTTGCTACATTTTACAAATTCCATTTCCACAACATATCTTGTATTCAGTCCCTCCTGTCTGCCCATACAACCATAAATCAGGCCCTTCTCATCCTCTTTCACCTGGAATCTTGCAGTAACCTCCTGATTGAATTCCGGGTTTATATTATCTCCCCTCTACAATCCACCCCCAACACAGCTGGCAGAGTAGCCTTCTAAAGCACAAGTCTATCTGAGCACCTTCAGCAGCTCCCTCCAGGATGAAGACACAAATTCCTCAGTGACCTGTAAAATCTTTCCCCATCTGACTCTGGTCTAACCTTTCTAGGCATTTGTCCTGCTATTTTCCTTCATGCAGTCTACATTCCAAACCAGCTAGCTTGCTTACTCTTCCTCAGTTTCAGCATTCTATCTCTCACCTTCATTCCTTTACATGAGCCATGCCCTTTGCCCAGAAGGCATTTCTTATGTCCACTTCTTAGAGAACTTAGCTTTCCTTCAAGGCTTAAGTGCTACTTCCTCTGGGAAGCCTCCCCAATCTCCTTCCACCACTACCACCACCCCCACTAACACTAGTTGGAACCCTTCTCTTCTCAAAATAGCCTATATAGAGTTATATGTAAACAGAGTAAGCCCCAACAGAATGTAAGTAGATTGATGACAGGAACTGTTTCATTTTTGTCTCTCTCCAATGCCTACCTCCATACATTGCTCATACTGTTGTTGTACAGTCATTTCAGTCATATATGACTCTCTTTGACCCCATCTGGGGTTTTCTTAGCAAAGATGCTGAAATTGTTTGCCATTTCCTTCTCCGGCTCATTTTACAGATGAGGAAACCAAGGCAAACAGGGTTAAATGACCTGCCCAGGGTCACACAGTTAGTAAGTGTCTGAGGTTAATTTAAACTCAGAAAAATAAGTCTTCCTCACTCCAGGCCTGACCTTCTATCCACTGCACCACCTGGCTGCCCTATATTACACATAGCTGGGATTTAATAAATAGTTGGGTAGCTAAATGGTGCAGTGGATAGAACACCAGGCCTGGAGTCAGGAAGACTCATATTTCTAAGTTCAAATCCAGCCTCAGACACTTACTAGCTGTATGACCCTAGGCAAGTCACTTAACCCTGTTTGCCTGAGGCTCCTCATCTATAAAATGAGCTAGAGAAGGAAATGGAAAACCACTCCAGTACTTTTGCCAAGAAAATCCAAATGGGGTCACGAAGAGTCAGACACGACTCAAACGATTGAACGCAATGAACATTTATTGGATTGGAGTAAATGTTTTATCTGTGTTACACTTTCAATCCCATGATTCTCAGAAACTATGAACATCTTCTAGCACAGTGGTGAAAGCTGAGGATACACAGAGACATAAGGCATACTTCTTGCCTTTAAAAGGAATAACACTCCAGAAGAGGAGATGGATGCTGACCATCTATCAGAGCCCAAGTGCCCATCTGCAAACCATTCAGAAACACCAGAGAGCAAATTTCTCATTTCCTACACACTGGTGTCCAGAAATCAATCTGCCTCTCAAAATGAGTCTTTGCTGCTGTGTCAGATGTATTAATGGACATTTTGATTCTTTGTCCCAAACTCTGCTTAAAGGCCTCTCAGTATCGTCAGTGATTACACACACCTGAGGCTTGAACTACAAAATCTTTGCCTGAGAGCTGGCTGAGACTAGGAACTGTGAATCTTTGCCTCATAAGCAGTCCTAGTTTTTAATCTATCTGTGGCAGGCTAGTGGGTCAGTTGTGACTCCCAAGCCAGAGGGAAGCCTCTGGACACAAAGCTCTTTTCTCAAATTTCCCTCTTCAGGACTGAAGGCTGGGGTGGGGGTGGCGTGGAGGGGAGCCCTACAAGAATGACATTCCCTAGGGTAGCTAGCTGCTGTGAGCCCGCTAATTCTTAATCTGCTTCACCCCAGAATGAGGGTCCAGGAAAGAATTCAGAACAATGGGAAGAAGTTGTAGAGAGACAGTTCAATTCAGTATAAAGAAAAAGCTTCCTCTCTATTAGAATTAATAACAGTAGTTAATATTTGTATAGTGCTTACTATGTGCCAGATACCAGGCTAAGCACTTTACAATTGTTTTTTTTTTCAATTTGATCCTCACAACAACCTTGGGAGGTAGAAGCTATTATTCTCCCCATTCTACAGATGAGGAAACCGAGGCAAGCAGATAAGTGACTTGCCTGGGGTCACACAGCTAGTAAGTGTTGGAGGCTGGATTTGAACTCAGGTCTTCCTGATTTCAAGCTCAGTGCTCTCTTTATTGTGGTTCTTCCCTACTGAAATGGCCTAAAATGGATTTAATTGACAATTAATTATGAGTTCCCTATCACTGGAGGTCATCAAGAGAAGACTAGCTGACCACTTATTAGGAATTCAAGAGAGGAGATTTCTGATCAGCTATAGATTAGACTAAATGACCAATGAGATCCTTCCAATGTGAAAATTTAATGATTTTATAACGACAAATATTTTTACAAGGTTTTTGTAGAACTTATTTTAGGTTCTGTTTCAATTCTTATTGTCTGAAATAAGATTCCTATCTCTTAAAAACACAGTATTGCAGAATCTCAGGCTTGGAAGGGACCTTAGAAGCAATCAAGTTCAACACCCTGATACATAAATCCCATTTATAGTATCAGTCACAAGGTTCAAATCTCTGCTTTGCCATTTACTATCTGAATCATCTAGTGTGCTATTTCATCTCTCTGGGCCTCAGTTTTCTTATCTGAAAAATCAGGGGTGGTAGGGTTGGACTAAATGTCCTGTAAGGCACCTTCCAACTCAAAATCTACAATTTCCAGGGGTCCTCTAGCCTTTTCTTAAATTCCTTCAGTGGCAGGAAGTCCACCATCTTTTATGGCAGCTCATTCCATTTCATTTCATTTTTTTTTGGAAAGCTTTTAAAAGTTTTCAAAGCTTTCTTCATGATTTTGCAATGGATATGCCAGCATGTTTCTTGATATTTGAGAAGTTATTCATTTCACCAATCCTTATCACTCTTTCTCTAATGAACAACGAAGGTTGACAAGACAGTAGTTAAAAGAGTTGGGTAGTTTTTTTTTTTTTTTATCTACCCCAGATATTTCCTTTTTAACCTTTGAAAAGATCATTGTATAACAGTCCCACCAGGCTGCTGTCAGTTTCCTAAGTTTGTATTCTTGGACCCACCAAAAAAGATTGTATGAGGATCTCTGTCCTGCTCCACATCCCCAGAAACAACTTCATCATGCACCTTTTAGGGGAAGGGGCATCTGAGCATTGCACGGAGCTGATTGATTAGATAGTAACACCTATAGAAGTTGCTTAACCTGAAGTTGTTTTTGTAGAGTTTCTACCTCTGCTTCACTTTGTAAAGCAAAGTGTTGCATTTACAGATTGATGCAAAGAAGATAACTTGAGATTTCCTTCTCCATAGCTGTTCAGATGTTCAGACTCCAAAGATGGATAATGGAGTAACATTGAGTAGTTCACTTTTATGGACAAGTCTCTGCTAGGGGAATAAATAACTGTAATGTTAATCTAAGTACTTTCTCGTTCTTCAGTTTGGATCCCTCCAGAAATGCTAATTGAGCTTTATGTTATCTGATGGCGACTGATTAGCTCATGTTTACAAATTGCCAAAACATCTAGCTAATTTAGCAAAACAGTAACGGTGATGATTAATGTTAATAATAAGCATACAACTCAGCGTAAAAATCAGTTAGGGTTTTTTTACATAGAATATAAAACAATTGGTTGGTGATCTTCCTATTAACCTTTATAATTTTTCCAATTCTGGCATAATGTGTTCAAGGCCTCTGTAATGAAAATTTTCCTTTGACTGTAGGTTGTATAAAATAATGCATTTGCCTTTAGGAGGAAACACATGATTTCAGGATCTTAGAGGTGAGGTACTGTAGTAGAATAATCCAAAATAGTAATTTTCTATCAATGACATGAAAATAACATATATTCATTAAATACTAACAGTAGAAAAGACACAGACAAATTGCTTTATGGTTGCAAGGTATTATTTTTCATCATAAATGAATTCCAAACTGGAAAACATTTTTTTTAGCTTAATTAGATGATTTCTGATAGGTTAAGTTTGATTTGGAGAAAAATATTTAGATTTCTTGACAACAAAATCAAGCAACCACTTGCATAAATACCAAATGATTTCTCTTTCAGGCATTTTTAAGGTGTTTTGTAGCACAATGGATCACTTTGCAAGGGGTATGAAACAAATGTATGAAGTCAGTGGCTGCGGCAACACGGCAGTTTTGGAGAAGCCCTATGGGATGATAAGGACCTTCTACATTGCTGCCGAAGAAGTAGAATGGGATTACGCACCTAACAAAAACTGGGAGTCTGAAAAACAGCATTTAGATGCAGGAGGAGAAAGGTACCGAAGACCAGTCCAGTGGGCACCATGTGACTGAGGAGGAGGCTTGCTAAAATTTGCTAAAAAATAGAAACCCAGAGATGCACTGATTATTTTTTTTGCTTTTTTTGGAGGGGGGAGGGCAGGGCAATTGGGGTTAAGTGACTTGCCCAAGGTCTCACTGCTAGTAAGTGTTAAGTGTCTGAGGCCAGATTTAGATGCACTGATTTTAAAGACTTTAGAGTAAGAATTTTGAGGACTTTTATTTCTCCTCACTGTGGATGAGAACTGCTAAGTTCTATCATTGGAAGTGAACTAGAATGCCCTGATTTCAGCACATTTTTCCTTGTGGGCATCCCTAGTACTAGCGCTTTTGGACGGCGATCAGTGTCTGTCTGTGGAAGGCTACCCTTGAGTTAGCATGGAAAGGTGAAAGACTGAATGGCAAGAAAGACAGATAGACGAATGTCTTGAGACTGTAATACTTTAGGTGGAAGGTGAAAAAAGGACTGAACTCTCAGACACCCTGGATATAGATTCATGGGAGGGGAAAGGTAGGCTGAAGTGGACGGGATTCAATAGGAAGTGGGCTGGGAGGGAGTTTTGAGGACTGGTACTAGCCTGGATGGAGATAGAATTAGAAGTGTGTGTGTGTATGGGGGGCAGCGATGCTTATATTTGCATATGTGTGTGCGCATAAACCCATGCACAATTTATGAATAAATCCTTATTTAATTGCCATATATTTATTATTAATATATTTTATATATGCGCATCTATCAACATGTAGTCTCTTCCAATGGAATGAAAGCTCCTTGAGGGCATGGACTGTTCATTTTTGCGTTTATGTCCCTCACACCTACTATCTGCCTAGCTAATAGTAATTACTCAATAAATGCTTGTTGATTGATACACATTCACCCTGACCCCTTCCTTTATAACTCTTATACTCACACACTGCTTACATATACCCTTCAAATAGTCCTATTCTAGAAATAAAGTTCAGTTCTTTCTTGAACTTTTATCTTCTCTTTGGATGTGGAGACTGGATGATATCATAGAAGGTGTTCCTGCTCCTGTACAGGTTAAACTGGATGGCCTCCAATGGCCCTTCACACTCTTGAGATGAGGATTTTGTTTTCAGACCTCTGGGCTGCAGGTTTCCTGAGGAGGGCAAGTACAACACTGCCACCTCGTGGATACAGAGGGGAACCACCCTTAAAATTGGGACAGCACCAAACTTAAAAGACAGGTTTTTTAAATAAAAGTTAACTAGGGTCATTAACTAATTCATTCACCAAGTAGTCTTTCCTCCTAGAACTGGTGGTGCCAGTACATGATTTTGACTGGCGCTGATGCAAGAGAACTCATTTAGCTATAGTTCCGTTTTTTTCTAAACTGAATTAAAATGTATTTTCATGAATTTTTTTTTCATTTCTTAAGAAATATCATACTTTTTTCCTCTTAAAAACAAAATTCTTTTTCATTAGGATGACCTATTTTGGGGGAACAAGTCATCTATTCATGTTTTGCTTCATTTTACAAGTATTTCGTGCAATCATAGAATCTGAATAGGAATCCCTTTGATAACAATTTTGAAATATGGTGAATTCAACCTCCATCCACTTAACAAGTCTTTGTCCTCAAGAATGCCCAACATTCTGTTACACGCTCTGAGAGATAAAAGGAGAAATATCCTTCCTTTGAGAAAGTGTTTACGATTTAACTTGGGAGATAATATTTACACACTAGAAAAAAACTACAAAGCAGTTCATAGTACATAAACAGGGACCAAATAAGACAGAGTCTGTAGAGTTAAATGTTGGAAGAATTCAGTGTCAGTCTTTTTGAGGCATTACTGTAGAATGGATTTGAATGCCTGGTGTAAACGTGTGTGTGTATGTGTGTGTGTGTCTGTGTGTGTGTGTGTGTGTACAGAGGACCAGGGTATTCCCCACTCTTCCCCAACACCACCCTCTCAACCCCACCTAAATCAAACAAAATAAGTACATGAGAACAGGCACAGAAAACCAAAGATTGCTATCATCTTTGTAACTAGAAACCTGTCCTCTGTTGTCCTTATTTTACTGTTCTCATCCCAGACCATCTCCAGTCATCTTGACTTTTGTCTTGCCACTGGACTTCGATGATTCTGGAGGAGAGAGTGAGGTTGATGACTTTGTGCAACTCTGTCTCACTTCAATTCATGCTCAAGTCAAGACATCACCCTTGTGATGTCATTGGTCCTCTTTGAGAACAAAAGATGAACGGAGACAACGATATAATTGGGGACATCTTTAATTTTTGTGTTTCTCATTTGTAGACATGGGGACATATTTATGAACCGTACTGAAAACTGGATTGGCTCTCAGTACAAGAAAGCTATTTATAGGGAGTACACCAATTCAGAGTTTGTGGAGATCAAAGCCCGTTCTCCCCGGGAAGAGCATTTGGAAATTCTGGGTAAGTGGAAGGCACACCCTGCACCTACATTCTGTCTGTTCCCTCCATGCACTTGCTTGTTTCCCTTTATCTTTGTAACTCTGAAGAGAAAGAAAGAAAACATAATCTGAATTTTTCCAAAATAGTTATCTGATTCTTTTACTGTCAGGAAAATTTACATTGATAGTAGAGTGTCTTAGTGTCTTTCCATTGAGAAAGATCCTGGTGAGGTGCAGGTTGAACCGATGCTCTGATATTCCGTGATTACTTTTATTAAAGATTGATTGATTTATTAAAGGATTGACAGTTTATATGAAATAATTGCCTAGATAAAAGGAATTATTTATTTTTACAAAATTAGTGGCAGATATAACACAGATACATATGTTTATTTACAGAGTAATCTTAATGATATTAATTACCATAAAACTGCTGTCCCAAAATTATATAGCCCTTGTACAAAATTGGCATTACATCACTGAACCTCCCCAAACCACTGTTTTCTCATCTAAAAAATGGGCACAGTCATCTTCTACTACATCTACTCATAGGCCTACCGTGAGGAAAGCAATGTGTAAACCTTAAAATGTTATATAAATGTCAGCTGATAGTACATTCTTATTGTCCTCACCAACAATAGTAATATAATAGAAAAAATAGACATTGTATATAAGAGACTAAGATCAGGAGAGTAACTTGTTCCCAGACCATTCCCATCTCCATTGAGCAAGATGAAAAGTGAACAAGAGAAAGATGAAGAGGAGAAGAATGTTTATTTTTTCCTCTATACTAACAACAACAATAATAATAACAGAGGAGGAAAAGCGGAGTCATGCACAGTGTCTCTAAGGTGCTAGAAGAGCCTCATCTAACAATAACCATAATAGTAACTTTTATAGAAGTAAACAGAAAGAAAGATTAATACCTAGGGAGAGTAGGGTGAAGTGCCAGAGGTCTGGTTAGGTAGTATTCTGGACTCTGAAGTCTCCTGGAAATACTTGAGTTAATGTTTTCCATTTCCCCATCCTAAACTGATTTAATCTGAAATCAGCAGAACTGGTTGATAAGCAGAGAATATGAAGATAGGGCACTGAACTAGATGTCTTATGGGAGATCTACGATTCTCTATTTGACTTTCCAGTATTAAGTTTTGAAGGCATATTTCAGTTAATATTTATAGTCCAATAGGTACTATAAATACAATGGTCTTAAATAGTATAAACAGTATCACAGAACTGATAAAGTCTACAATGGTTAAACCATCAACCTTGTAAGCATGCATTCATACAAAAAACTTTTTTATTATTATTATTAATAGAAACAATAATAGTAATAACACATTTTGCTAACATGTTAGGACTTAAAGTATTCGTTTCTTCTTTCTTTTCTTTCTCTCTTTCCTTTCTCTCTTTCTCCTTCCTTCCTTCCTTCCTTCCTTCCTTCCTTCCTTCCTTCCTTCCTTCCTTCCTTCCTTCCTTCCTTCCTTTCTTTCTTTCTTTCTTTCTTTCTTTCTTTCTTT